>NC_092245.1:13500903-13513403 GCF_036320965.1 Panulirus ornatus
AATGTGTGAGACAATAAGAAATCTGAAATCACAAAAAAACTAATGAAATATGATGAGAACGTCTCTGAAACTTTACGTAACCTGGGAAGAACCGAAGTGTGAGATTCACAAGTAATTGCATTGTTGTGATTGTTAGAGACAATGATGTTACTGCAGTAATGAACCTGTGATGATTCGGAGCTGTTCTGTTGCAGCTGTGTTGGTTGTGGTTGGTGATAGTGGTGCTGTGATGGTTGTGAAGTCAGTGGTAGTGTTGTGGTTCATGGAAGCCGTGCTGTTGTTGCTCTGGCAGTGAGGTTGTGAGAGATAGGGAGGTTGTAGTGCTGCAGTTGTTGCTGTGGAGGAGGAGTGTTGTGAAGGACTGTGTAGTCGGTGGTGTAGGTGGTAGTCGTGTTGATGTGGTTGATGATGGTAGTAGTGGTTGTTGTTGGTAGTGGTGGTAGAAATGTTGGTAGAGGTGTGGGTGACGTGGTTTCCAATCTGGTGTAGGTGGGAGGAATATTCCTTGGACACTACATCAAGACAAAGAATATTTCCCAATAGCTGGTTCTAATACAGTGGTGTTTACACAAACTCCTCACTATTGTCTCGCTTTGATTCCTGTAGATTTAGATGCGAATATTATACGAACATTCTTACATCAGGTCATCAGTTATAGCTAATCAGCAAGAACTATTAATATCCAAATACAGAAAGCCATTGTACCGTAAAATTTAGAATATATATATATATATATATATATATATATATATATATATATATATATATATATATATATATATATATATATATATATATATATACGAATTTATGTAAGAAGGTTTTTGTGAGTCCAGAAATATATAAGATCAAGACGGCTGAATGAACAAGGACAGAGCGTTCTCAGCAGTCGACAGCTGTGCACTGAATCCCGTGAAACATTGCTCGCCACGTGTGAGGAAAAAAGGAATTTTGAGTGCATTCTGTGCATATCCAGAGAGAGAGAGAGAGAGAGAGAGAGAGAGAGAGAGAGAGAGAGAGAGAGAGAGAGAGAGAGAGAGAGAGAGAGAGAGAGAGAGAGAGAGAGAGGGAGGGAGAGAGAGAGAGGAATTACTTAGAAACTTGAATTACTTAGAAACTTAAGGTAATGATAGTAAAAAAAAAAAAACTTCACAGATACCATGAGGGAGTACTATTTGAAAAGTGAAGATATGATTACGCAAAAATGTCTCCAAAATCTTGGCCATCATGCTTCGAAAAAAAAAGAAATATAAAATAATATTTAAAAGTTTTTAAAGCCAACACCAGAAGCGGGTGAAGCAGCCAAGAAAATTTCTTTCCGAATCGATGGGTCAAACATGAAAAAAGAGAAAAATGTTAAAGTCTCAAAGTGTCTCAAAATGGAGAGAAATAACTTACTTACTGAAGCTTTTAGCCGAGTCGTAAATTATGAGAGATGATTGTGAGACCGTACACCATGTACACCACCTTGTTTGTGGTGTACACACTCTGTGATGTGGTATATATTTTTTTCGTGAGTGTATTTTGTGTTTTCATAAACTCCAAGCAGTTTTGTGTACGATTAGAATTTTTCTATATTTCTTTATCAGTCCTTCAAATTCAAAACTGCGACACACAAATCTTTTTTCCTCTGTTTCTATTTTGTATCCTCGAGATAAAAGCTGTCTTTTATTTTTGCTTTAGATGTATAAATCCGTCGAGGTCTTCTGTCAGTGTTATTCATGCGAATGACATCATGGCTATCATACTAGTCTATCTGTCTATCAATCTATTTATTTACATATATATATATATATATATATATATATATATATATATATATATATATATATATATATATATATTTATATATATATTCTCGTATCAAGTATAAAAAAAGACAAGCATTATCTATGTTTTTATGAAGCCTCATTCGCACTCAAAATCACCACAGGAGGTTATGTCACACATTCCCTCGCTTTTCCTAATTCATTTCTATCCTTTCTCCTGGACGCACCACCACACCTACGTCAGCAGCAGCCACACAGGATAGAAAACAGTCTTATTTTCCAAGTACGGGCGCAGCCAACTCACGCTCCCTCAACGAGCCATTTTGCGCAACGGGATCCCGGATCGCCGCTGATTCGGTATCTTCCTCTCTCACTACGTTAAACGACCTTCTTTCGCTATAATCCTGAACGAGTCTACGTACTTCAGTCAGTAAGTTGATCTGTTCTTCACGGGGGAGGGAAATAACTGGTTGATTAGGATCACATCAATGTAAGAGGAGTAGTCTGAGAATTTGTTAGGCGTCGGAGGCTGAGTATGTTTCGTAACTGAACCTCCAAATGACGACAGAATCCAGTTTATGTCTATGTTACTGAATTCAGAAACTCTATATTCAGCTTACCCGATGCTACAGTAGCACAGTGTGTATTCTGAACGTCTATACTGCATTTATAGTCTCTAAAGATCTATATTTTCTCAGCGGAGCGAGCGCTAATATTTTGAGGTCTTTGAGCCAATCTTGGACGCAAAGAATTGAGAATTTTCAGACTCTAATTCTATAAATTCGTCATTCCGCTATGGAGAGATATATTGATTAGTAAATTTCTTAATTTCAAATTTATGAATGTTGAATTACCATAATAGGACTTTGTTTTTAATGGATTTTTTTATCTAGTGACTTTAGTATTGATGGCGTCAAGGGATTTTGTTTTAATGGAATATTTTTCTATCTAAATTCTTTAATACTTATGACGTCTATTACTTTACCCTCTGGAATATACTTTAAAACTGCGTGGTTACGAGAATGTAGATTTTCTATAACACAATGTATGCATTTACAAACCGTTCTTTCTCAGACTGTTATAAATCAGA
Organism: Panulirus ornatus; assembly: GCF_036320965.1. NCBI lineage: Eukaryota > Metazoa > Arthropoda > Malacostraca > Decapoda > Palinuridae > Panulirus > Panulirus ornatus. The sequence goes on from NC_092245.1 coordinate 13,503,763, forward strand.
AAATATCTCTTATTAATCTATTTTGCAAGCTGTTCCTCATAACCCCCTTCCCACGTCACCTGTCTGGCAGACATGAATCACTAGAATAAAATAGAACAGGACTGGACTGCACGCAATGAGTTACTGGCCCCATTGCTCACGTATTACAAGCGTAATGGTGTCTGTCGAAGTTAGCCTAGCTGGCAAATTAGCTTGGCCCCGATGCATATTTTTGCCCTAGTGCTTTTGACACTCACACACACACACACACACACACACACACACACACACACACACACACACACACGTGTGTTTATACATATATATATATATATATATATATATATATATATATATATATATATATATATATATATATATATATATATATATATATATATATACATATATATATATATATATATATATATATATATATATATATATATATATATATATATATATATATATATATATATATATATGCCCTTCCAGTGTCATTCACAGTTAATGGGTCTTTCTTGATCACCATGAACTTGCATTATGATGTTTCATCAATTAGTTTATGGCAAATTGCTGCCAAAACCAGGGGGGAAAATGTGCTACATAGACGTCATCTGGCGTTTAAATTGTGATAGTTTCTTTTCCTTTAAGATTTCTCCCAGAATATAGTTTAGATTATGAGCGATGATCTCAGTGAAGGTATCTGTCATCATAACAATTAAACAAGATAAATATTCTCGTTAAAGTCTCCGCCTTTGTTGTAGGATCAAGCGAACATGATACATATATCGCGTATCATGAGTATCTATCATTTTCTGTGTTACGAAATAAGTTTGAAAGAGATGTGAAATTTTACAAGGAATTTAATCTACAGGAACAGCGGTTGATATTCAAGATAGGGGGTGAATATGTTCTATTTCCACTAAACCAGAAGAAAGTATATATTGTTCATATGTAGGTTAAGCTGTAGACGTTTATATACATTTTGCTATCGTACTTGGTGTTATGGGTAATCCACTATTGCGAAGTTATCGTACTTGGCTCTAAAGGTAATGTGATAGAGAATGAAGATATCAGATGGTCGTGTGATGGAGTTTGAGAATTATATATAGTAGGATTTGTTTTGATATATCTTTCGTGATATATATATATATATATATATATATATATATATATATATATATATATATATATATATATATGTATATATATATATATATATATATATAAATATATATATATATATATATATATATATATATATATATATATATATATATATATATATATATATATATATTTATATATATGTATATTGGATTTTGCAATTGTTCGTTGTTTTTGTATACATATTTCTTTTCTTTTAATGGCTTAAGATATTTAACGTTGAGATAACATACGACTCCTTCAGCTCCGCCAGCCTGGCCAAGATGAGGAACACGCAAGGGTCTGTGTTCCGTCAGTCATATCCTCTGGGTCCTACGACAGGAGGCAGTTGAGGATCCGGCTCCCAAGGGAGACGAACCGGTCTAAATCCCCAGTTGTTTAACCGGAATGCACCTCGCTCAATCTTCACAGCAACCGGTGACCGCTGGCTCTCTGGCCTGGGTGTTGCGGAGCGGGTGGTGGTTTGGGAGCAGCAATGAGAGGTGGGGAGGAGGAGGAGGAGGAGGAGGGAGGGTTTGTCACCGCAACAGCAAGGGCACGAGTTGCTTGGGTAGAAACAGACAGGTGTATCTGATCAAGAGGTGTTCATTCTAGGTCTGTGTTTTAAGAATTATTGACCGAATTTAGGGAGAATCAGCGTAATTCGGAGAGAATAATGAGGATGTGCTAAAGGAATAGGAGGAGGATTATCTTCCAGTGGCCTTAGAACAGTGGGGATCGAGCTATGGCTCAGAGAGAAAGGTAATCCTCGAAGAAGAGGTGGATATAAGCCTCCGTTCCTCCAAAAGGTAACCTCGGAAGGCAAAACTATGGCTCAGAGAGAAAGAAAGGTAACCTTCGAAGAAGAGGTGGATATAAGCCACCGTTCTCCAAAAGAAAACCTCAGACGGCAAGAGCAAAGGGCAGGAAAGAGTGAGGAAGAGAAAGAGGAAGAGGAGGAGGAGGAAGAAGAAGAGGAAGTAGGGAGGGTGGACGATGATAAGAGGTCTTGTTGCGTGTCGGGTTGGTGGAGGGAACGGCGGTCGATGCTTTTGGTAGGCCGGAGGGAAAATATTTCCCTCCGTTTGTTTACTCTTCGTTATCATGATTCAAAATTTCTGAAAGATCCACAAAATCGTTTCAGTTTTATTAGTACACGAAACAATGATAATGAAATGCAAACACGTGGGCATTTTTATTGGTTTATGATATTCGTTGCTGTAAGATTGGATGCTAAGTCCCACATTTATCTTTATATAAAGATAATTTATAACGTGATATAATCTGGTATTTAGTATATTGGGGAGTCAAAATTCCAGTTAAAGTTACTTCTATGCTATCAGAATATATTCACCTCTGTGAGAAATATTTTCTAATAATACATAGAACTTCAAAAGATTATTATGTCAGTACATGTTGTAACCCATACATCTGCTTCATTAAACAGAGAATATTTATGGAAATAAATGTTTTCAATCAGTTATGTTGCCGAGACGTACATATGTACGTGTTAAAAAAAAAATCCCAAAGTTCATACAGTAATTGATAGCATAAAGCAGAATATACAGAACTTACAATACATAATATTATGTAACATCAAATCCTTACAAAGTGACACGCTTTGCCTCAAATACAGACCAGTACTTGAGCTACGGATTTCAGATGTTTATTCAGGAACAACACATATACTATATATATATATATATACACATATATATATATATATATATATATATATATATATATATATATACATATATATATATATATATATGGAAAAATCTTTAACACCTTTCTCAGGTGATCGAGATGATCCAAAGACCATATACGCTTTTACTGCATATATGACCCTACTGGTCACTTTTTAAACACTGTAATTGACAAATACAAAAGTGAACTGAATTTCGCATTGAAAACATTAGTAAAAATAATTACGGACCCACTTATTAATGGGTCTTTGAGCTATAACGTTATCTGAAAATAATATAAAAAAATATGGGTTGATCCTCAAACCTTTCACCCAGCAGGTGTGTAATTAATTCGAGATTACAGAATGTGTAGACAGCTAGTTACCCTCATCGTTTCCAAAGTCTCCAAGAAAGAAAAAGGAGAAAAAATTATCAGTACGAGAATCGTCGGGAAGTCGCTAGTGACCTGATGTCATTCATCCCTTGCTCACCATCAGCAGCTGCTTGCTCTAATTCTCACGTCATGGCGCGTCAGATTGCCTCCGTCAGAAATATCCTGAAGAAGGACCCATTAACTACGGCTTCCAGGACGTCTTAGCCCACTTGTCTTCGTCGTCGCCTTCGCCGCCACCAGCCCCCCCGCTCCTACTGATGCTTCTTGCGAGCAAGCAAGCACTTCGTACTTCTTTGGATTTTCGGGGATTTTCTTGTGCTCAAAGGCAGCTGAATTTATCAGAAATAGCACTGAAGATTAATTTCTCCATAAGGGATAATTCCTAAGCCGTCGTCTGATAATTGCAAGTGTACGTTATCAGCTGTTCTCGGTGTTTCTTGCAATATTTTGGCCTTTTGGATCCGAAGATAAACACTTGAGGTATTCCTATCTGTTTCAGCCCATAGCACGTCTTCGCCTCAGTATCATGGTCAAAACTGCAGAGGAAATCAGTAATAAATAGAGTTTTCCTAAGTGGGAAATCAATAGAAAATACAATGAACAAAACGTAATAGTGTAAAGTTAGTTTGCACGTCTTAACCATTAATTTCGTCCAACCTCTTCGACGTCACGTTCTCAGCCAATCAGAGTGAAGAACGCCGGCCCGAGACGGGATGGCGGTCGAGTACTCAGCGTTTTCAGTTTGTTGCAATCAGTTTAAATTTGGTTAGTAAGAACACTGACCTCTGATGCCATTGATATTTTACATATTATTTTTCGTCATGCGTAAGTTATCATTTATGCTATCCTTTATGTAAAGAGTGAATATATTGGTGATCTTGAGTAGACATACCTTTCACAATTGACCTGCAAGTGCTTTCTACCAACAATGACCAAAACCTGCGCAGTGGGTTGAAGCGCATCCTCACGGCGCATATGCTATGACGTCCCCCTCATCCGAATGCATTCCACCATCATAAGCACCTACTTGATATTTGACTCTGATAGCGTACTGTATCATCTCATATTAACATAATTGTACTTTACTCTCCTTCTTTTGTGAACTCTATCAACGACCATTGTCTCAACCGTTCTTTTTAAGGACGAACAATCCGTATATAAATCAGTCCCGACAGCTTTCGGAGAACGTAAGCAGTCAAGGGCGAGATCAATAGGAGGATGTTCGGGAGGATAAGAATAATATTATTTAAAATTCATGGGGAAGCTTTCTGAGAAAAATCCAATTCCTGAAAATAGACACTAAAGTTTTAAGAGCCCCCGATGACTCCTTGTCTCAGGCTTTTTCTAGAAAGTTTGTGACAGAGCGGAAGCTACGCCTAGCATACAAGGTTGGTGGAGATTGGGATATATCCCGCCCATCTTCCCTCGACGCCGACCAGCAAGATGATTGTCCTACTGAGCACAGCAACAGAGTTGTCGGCCCATGAGTACCGTATGTGAGAGCTTGGCTCTTGTGTGAAAAAAAAAAAGACTTGAGGCACAGAGCGTCTTTGCTTCTTCTTCTTTTTTTAAGGTTATCAAGATACCTTTTGTTCTTAAGGTATTCTTTAATTGGTTTAGGTTAATTGTCCAGGGTTTATGGTTCAGGACGTCTCAGGTAGGAGATGAAGGAGGCTGGATCTGATTAAAGAAAAAAAAAAAAGGCTCGCTTTAATTCCTGGCTTTCATGAATAATGGTGATGATAGATAAAGGTGATGTTAATCTCGAAAAAGAAAAAGATAAGTGGAATTCTATTCTTAACTCTTGTACCTTCGTTGTCTTCATGTTGAAGTGATATATATATATATATATATATATATATATATATATATATATATATATATATATATATATATATATATATATATATATATATATATGTATTATGCCGTGAATGAAAAGTCACCTTTGGCGAGGCAGTATTGTTGGGAGTTCAATCTTGTCAAAAAACTTTTCCCTCTAAGGTGTCCACCACATTCCTGCTACTGGAAGTAACGCATCCTTCAAGCTGCAGGAGCTCCTGGTAATGGCTCTTCATGAAAGGCGTCTTTGAGTCATTAACGATAAATAATGATAATAGATTCTCGCATTATTGACATGTGTTTTCGATATTTTTTTCCTCTCTTCTCTCCTTCCTTCCGTATCATTCTCTCCGTTTTACTATGTTCTCACATACCCATATCTGTCTGTTAACATAGGTTCTCTCTCTCCCTCTCTCTCTCTCTCTCTCTCTCTCTCTCTCTCTCTCTCTCTCTCTCTCTCTCTCTCTCTCTCTCTCTCTCTCCAATAAATGTACAATGGCTGTGTACATATCCCACATCTGGTGAGTGTTCCGGCCGCTGGAGGTGTCTTGGAGGGAGGGGGGGTGATGAGGGTGGGCAAGGGAAGGTGGTTACTGGGGCCTTGGTGGTAGGGTGTGGGGAGAGGGGCTGGCCGTGGCCATGCATGCAATTGCGTGAGTAGGTAATAAGGTTGACCTCCCCTGGTGGACGCCATCTGTCGCCCCCTATTCCCCCCCCCGCCCCGCCCCCGTGAGCTAGCAGTTTTATTTCGTTTAGTACTTTGCAGAACCCCCAGGTCAAGGGGGCCCCCCTGACTTGCAAAGTGGGTGAATATATATATATATATATATATATATATATCTATATATATATATATATATATATATATATATATATATATATATATATGTATATATATATATACTTTTGATATCAATGTACAATAGTGCATTACTGGAAAATATTCCCTTATCGATATGTAAAAGCGATTACAATGTACACCGCCATTGCAGAAGTTCCTTTTTGAACTTAAACTTTGTTTTTCTGGGACTCAAAACCTCTCATGTTTATACCGAGTGTTACATCACATCCAGAAGGGCTGCTTTCTTGAAGGAAATAAATGGAATGTAGCGCTCTTGAAATATCTAGATATTTTTTTCCTTTTTTTCCTCTCGACAGACCTGGGCCTTAGAACGGTTCGAAATTTTCCCCCTATCGAAGCGTCACTTGAAGTTTGCGTGTTATGGGTCAATTAGCCTAGTTTCCAGATCACAGAGACAGGTCGAAGTTAGCGGATTACTTCCAGGGGCGAACATTGGCTAAGGGGAATTATCACTTCTCTTCGTTCGTCACCTCACAAACTGGCAACCGCTTTCGGAGTCTGGAGTTCCAGCCCCCCCCCAATATCCCATTTTCTCTCATACAGCAAGTTGCCTCCTGGAAGGCCAGACGCAGCGTCTCCAGGTCTCATGAACCGACACACAGAGTTCCTTCGTCTCATGGCATCTTCCAGCAGTCTTGTTGTGTTTTGTAGACCGACTCGTATTTTGCACACCACTGTTGTAGGTCTGTGGAATCGTGTTGGTAGATGTAGATTTATAGTTGATGGCTATAAATGTTTCTTTGATTATTATTATTATTTTTTTCTTTTTTGCTGGTAGTTGAAGTCCTTCTTATACTTAGAACCGTTTGAGGATATTAAGCATTTTTTTTTTTGTAATGATTAACCGTCTGCAAGAGAAGATCGGAATTTCTTGAATTCTTCCCGAGCCGTTTTTTATAACCGTTAACAATGCAGAGCCGCGATATATTTTTTCGTTTTTTTTCTAGGTCCTCCGCTCCTGCAGGCAAAGACTTATCAAACACAAACCGATCACAGCTATTTATCTGAAACCCAGAATTTCTCCTGTGTTCTACCTCTATGCCCAGAAGGCTTCTCACAACTCACCGTTACTCTCATTCCCACTTCAGCTTTGCTGCTGGTTTTCCTCAGTCCTCTCCTGCTCTTCGCGGGCGACTACAAAAGCAAGCCAGTCAATCCCTGTCCTCAGCATAAACTTCCAAGTGAACCTCCTTTGCCCCTTTGATTGTAGGAGGAAGCGTCCCCGACACGCCGAAGGAATGGACCCATATCTTTGAAAATTCTCGTCCGAGTTCAGGGCGGGGATATTGACGCTCAGAGAGCCGCTACACCGGCTCTTCCCCGATTACCGGTGGGCCATTCCGTCACCCACCGCCAGATCCTTACCTCAGTATTTCGGAACTCTTTAAGGCTGAATAAACCCCACCACAACACCTGGGGTTCTAAACTCGACATCTGTGTGTGTGTGTGTGTGTGTGTGTGTGTGTGTGTGTGTGTGTGTGTGTGTTTTATGTGTTAGATCTTCCGGTGGCTTCTGTGTAACTTGTTGACAGCGTTCCTTGAGGATTTTATGCACAGGGAATGAGAATAATCGCCCGCACTAGATCGTCTTTCCATCGGCGTAAAATCTGTGTATTTTCATCTCTGATGTGGCTCATGGGGATTTGCTTCTTCATGCTTCCTGTAGGAGGAGTCTTGTGTTACTCTTCTTTTATAATCATATTTTTCTCAACTTGTTTTTATTCACTTATTTCGTTTTCATCCGACCATTTCGATGATTTGCAATTCATTAATGCGTTTAAGGATACAAAATCGTTGCTAGATAAATTTCTAGTGGTTTTATTAAGTGGTATTTATATATATATATATTGTCCAGTTACCCCCATTTTAAATTATCATTCTTATCATAGATATTTTTTTCTGTTGTAAAAGTGTGAGTAGTAATACTGAACTCCTTACTAGCAGCAGTAATAGAATTTACTCCTTTAACGTGGATGAGATTATTCTTCAGTCAGCTGTGGATCTGAATCGTCACACACTTGCAAGATTAGTAGCGATGATATGATAATCATTTGAAATCTTTTTTTACTAATATATTTAAGAAAGATGTCCTCATGGTCTACTCAGAACTCACAGACGATAAACTCATATTTCTCATTTTGTTCGTGATAAGTCTGTCTATATTTTACGTTTTCTACAGGAACTAGTTCTATTTCTATTTTGTCTGATATCCATCAAAATGGTTTGGCCATCCAGGATGTATTCAGGGCTCTCTATGTACGTACTCTCATCGTATTACGTAGCTCATGTATTATTTTCATATCCCGAGCCACAATCAAATGCCCGCACTGACGTCTTCGGCATCTAGATGAGAGAGAGGCCCAACGCGGGGTCTGAGGGTAGAAGTCTTAAGACTGCAATCAAGACAGGAATCTCTCTTAACCGTGGTCTTAGGCATTGTGGTCACGTCTTTCATTTTCCTTCCCCTCCTCTCCCCCTGCTTTTTCCTCCTCCTCCTCCTCCCTGCTCTGTATTCTTTCCTCGATAAGTGGCTTTAGAAGGGTCATTTTATAATGGTCTCTGACCACCCTACTCTGTCTCTCTTCGTCCCTTTCTCTCCCTCTTCCTGCTGACGTGGCCACCGAGGGTATATGGTTCGGCCTCCACCCCTTCCATGTCCTTGTGATGGGGGAGTATACGTAACGGCACCCATCTAGATGCCACTTAACATTGACCACTGATCTCCTTGATTGGATTCGAATCCTTAGCCTCTTCCGTAGAAGGTGATTGCACCGAGTGATGAGAGCTATATGGGTTCTGATCCTGTCTTTGCCAGGTTTATGGCTGGGGATTCCTTAAAAGAAAATCAGCACATTTCTTTGTTTTTATAAGGGGTTGAGATGGCTTGGTTTGTTTTCGTATGTCTTATTCGTAATGTCATCTTTGTACCTGAGATGAATGCATCTGCATAAGGTGTTGGGATCCTGCGCTTTTGGGCCACATAGAATTTTGTGCGTCGTTAAATATATCTCTTTAAAAGGTCTTTATGTAACTGAATCATCTCGTGTCAATGGAAACATGGTTAGAATTGAAAGTGATGTGACTAACTCTTCCACCCATGGACCATCTGCGGCAGCTGGTGGGGCAATGTTCTCCTTCTCTTGAAGATATCTCACGAGTATGATCACATGGATTTCATCCCAGCTAAGTCATCAAGATATCAGGTCTAAGCGAGTTACCTTTCGCTACAACGATATCAGTTTTCTTCGGAATTAGTTGATGTTATCTGAATCGTCATATATATATATATATATATATATATATATATATATATATATATATATATATATATATATATATATATATATATATATATATATATATTCGGAGCACCGGGATCATTTTCATAATAGACAGATTCATTTTTATTGTTTGCTTTTACGATACCGCCCGTCTCAGTGATACATATCGTATGTTTCTACAATACCTAATGTCACAGTGATAACACTCCTATTAGAGGATGAATCATGATATCAAGTCGATCATCCTCTGAGATATCTTTCGCGATAGCGACATTATTTTCCCATTTATCATTCTCCGTCCGTGGGTCTCCGTGTGTGTCTCCTACATACATCTCTCTCTCTCTCTCTCTCTCTCTCTCTCTCTCTCTCTCTCTCTCTCTCTCTCTCTCTCTCTCTCTCTCTCTCTCTCTAATCTTAACAAGTGAACCCAGTTTTTATTCTCATGG
>NC_092245.1:13515903-13585903 GCF_036320965.1 Panulirus ornatus
TAGAATAACTTACGTACGCAAGGGAATACACATTCCGAATACACAAATACATATGGATACGTAAAAGAAGTCATGATACATAAGCATGCTATTAACTCTGCACACCAGTCCCACACACACACACAAACACAGTTGCAAGAGCTCCCCTGAGGATCGAACCCACGTTATCCCCCGTAGGATCAAACCTCCCCAACCACACCGTAGACCTCAGCATTTCTCGAAGGCCCTTACCCATCACCCGTCGCCAGTAAATACCTTGGTCTCCCCAGCTAGCTACCACGTGCAGTCCGCCCCCCCTCCCCTCCTCCTGGTTATCTCCCCTCCTGGCGGCTTCAACCTTCACCCCATTAGTATGCCATCGGAAGTCACCTCATTTCCTGTGAGCTTCCGACGAGCTGTAATTTTTTGGTCCTCCCGAGCCGTTTTCTTCACTGTGGTGCCGAAGGCAGCGCCGGGAAGCGACCATCTCCCGCCGCTGCCTCTCTTTCGGCGAGGCACAGTCACACACACACACACACACACACACACACACACACACACACACACACACACACACACACACACACACACGTAAGGGCTGTGTCTTTTGTGAGTCTCCTGCACATGCGCTCTCTCTCTCTCTCTCTCTCTCTCTCTCTCTCTCTCTCTCTCTCTCTCTCTCTCTCTCTCTCTCTCCTTCGGAGACTTTAAGGTCTTTAACAGGAGCAACAAGAAGTGTTAAAGACAGCTTAGAATTCAAAGTGAAATTCGTGCCAGCAGAGCCATTGGCAGCAGAAACAGCCGCGGTAACAGCAGCAGCTGTAGTTGTAGAACAGCAACAGCAGTAGTAGTAGCGGCAGCAGCAGGAGAGACAGGGGGCCTAAAAAGTTTAGGCCTAGTGAACACCCTCCCCCTCTTGTCTGCAATTCCCATAAGACTGACTCTCTTTTTTCTTCTTTTTTTCTATGTATTTTCGGTACTCTTTACCCTCGTGTTCTCCCGCTTCATCACCATTTCTTTCTCTTCCTGTATTGTATCGTAAATTTTACCAGACTCTTAATTGAGTCAGATATCGTATTTGCAAATTACTTGCATTTAAGAGAGAAAGAATCTGAGAAGACTGATGAGCCTATGAGGTTCTTCAAGTATAACAGTGGTAGTCAACTACCATACGAGAAATGGAACTTTGGAATGGAGGTACCTGACACTCGAGGTGAGAAACGAAGTATACTGGAACCTTCGTAAACATGATCTTCGCTGGGAATTCGTCTTGTGGTCTAAATGGTGTTTCTCTACACGGGAGTACATGGGATGGACAGATAATAGGAGACCTGGTGGTCCACGACGATGTTATCTGCTGGAGGATAGCACATGGGAAGGAGAGATAACAGGAGACCTGATGGTCCATGTGGAGGTTATCTGCTGGAGGATAGCACATGGGAAGGAGAGATAACAGAAGACCTGATGGTCCATGAGGTGGTTATCTGTCGGAGATGAGAAACTGTCCTCAGGTCGTCATCTTATCTCTGGTAGAAACAGGATAGTACAACAGAAGGCACGAATCACTGAGAAAATAAGACATAAGTATCTTCCAAGAGATAAAGCCTATATTGCTTTATATATCATTCCTCGCTATACGCACTGAGGACCAGGGACTATACGTATAGGCCTGAGAACATATACACACACCGGCCATCCCAGGGATCCTATCATCTCATGTCTCCCTTTTCTTTATGGTCGTTGATATAGGCCTTTTTAGCGGTGCCTAGCGAACGTGTGAAGGTCAGTCAAGTCCACAGTATCAATCAGCCTCGTACGTGACTTAGAGCACCATCCACCGGCAAATATCTTTTTCCTCAAGCGTGCAAGCGAGCGTGAAAGCAGGGAATCTACTGCATTAAAAGCTCTTTAATCTTAATCTCACTCAGTTTTTTTCTTCTCACTTATGAATGAGTGGTGAGACATACAGGAATTTAACATTAATTCCTTCTTATAGTTGCTGCGAGTGAGGATGTCTTTGGGAGGAGAATCAAAAAATAGAAAGAAGAGGAGGAGAGAGAGAGAGAGGAGTAAGGGTTTATAACTCGGTGGTATCAGCTTACGTGAGAGAGAGAGAGAGAGAGAGAGAGAGAGAGAGAGAGAGAGAGAGAGAGAGAGAGAGAGAGAGAGAGAGAGATCAGTAGGAATAGATTTACATAATGAAATGAATGACTCTTTGGCGTGAGGAAAGAAGACGACACATACACACCAGGACGAAGCTGGACCACGGAGGGGTGAATGGTTTGCCCATCAAGCTAGGGGGGGTCTCGAACCCCCTACATCCACCCACCTTAAGCCATAATGAAGGTGACACAGGACACGTTAAAGTAGCATAAACTGGCTCTGTTTTGGCAGCAGGGTCTCTACAAATAGCAATGCCGTCGATGTATCATGTACAGAGACACTCATAACGCTGAGAGGATAACAAACATGGTTTTGTGTGTGTGTGTGTGTGTGTGTGTGTGTGTGTGTGTGTGTGTGTGTGTGTGTGTGTGTGTGTGTGGAGCAGACGAGGCCAATCACCTGATGGCTGGGCTCGCGATGTGGTTATCTAGAGCAAGCTGCCCCCCCCTCCCCCCATGAGTGTGTGTGTGTGTGTGTGTGTGTGTGTGTCTGAGAGAGAGTGAGAGAGAGGGTGGAAGGTGGAGGGGGGGGGGGGCTGAAAGGAGGTGAGTGGACAGTGGGATGGGTGGAAAGGATGGGAAAGGAGGGTACAGACGGGAATAGATAAAGGCAGGAGAACGGGGGCGCGTTATAGGAGAGAGGTGGCGAGGGTTTGGGAGGCGGTAAAAGAGAGAGAGAGAGAGAGAGAGAGAGAGAGAGAGAGAGAGAGAGAGAGAGAGAGAGAGAGAGAGATGCGGTATGTGTTGTGAGAGTAAGTGAGAGTAAAGGGGGATTCAGGGACACATTGCCAGGACAGTAAGGGAGGATTAGAGAAGAAGTTACGTATATGTGTTTAAGGGAAGGGGGTAAAGGGAGCGATCCAGACAGTAAGGGTGGATCTCCAGGAGGTAGAAGTAACAAAGGTAGGGTAAAGGAAGGGCTCTATATAGAGTCATTGATGATAAAGGGAGGTGAGAGGGAGGGAAGGAGGAACCGTTTCAAGATCCCGAACATTGTTCGTCGTATAAACCGCTGGGCTCTGGTCCAAATGTGGCGCGTGGTACAGTACACTGAACCCTGTGGTGTGTGGCAAAGGTCATGAAACCTAATCAATCATATTTTTTTTTCTTGCGTTGAATGACCTTGCTCTGTTTATCATAACTACTGACCTTTCGAATCGGTTCTCTCACGGTCGTATGAGAGACAAGCGGGATGCTGAGATTGCCTATGTATGGTAGGTATACATATGAAAATTTTCCCTCACACACTGAGCAGAGACTGTAACTCCAACAATGAAATATCTGTTGTCAGAATGAGTGACATGGCTGACGAAATGGAGTATGTAATGTGAGGCAGCAAAACGTAGAAATGTACATTGAGATCTGAATTTCCTTCTTGCGTCTAGAAATTTGCTTCGTCTCTACCACGGCAAGACTTATGCCGGTAACACTGGAGTGAGATATGTTATGCTAATGCAATTCCAGACCTGGTGAAAAATGTAGTTTCTTATTTGGATGGGCTTGGCGAGCCTCCGGTACAATGGCCAATAAGAATTTATAGCTCCAGGTTACTATATATTTATGTATTTTTTCCCTCCCAAGCCCAAGAAAATTTTGTTCGAAAGTTCCGTCCAACTCTAGAGGGATTTTCGTGGGTGTCCTTAGTGGCGGCGGTGGTTTTGTTTCGATGTTTCACTGTGGAACAATGAAGGAGAAGACGAAGGTTGGTTGTTATGTTACTGTAGACAGCAGCCGCCTGGGGAAGTACAGCCCTCCTGATGTACGAATGTTGAAGTGATGCCGAGAACTATCATACACCCTCCGTGTCATGATGGCTGGTCTTATATATTCTCCATGATTGAAACCAAGCTGCTGGGGTAAACCAAGCTGCTGGGGTAAACCAAGCTGCTGGGGTAAACTTGATATCATACCCTGCATATATATCACACAACATGTTTTCCTTTTCTCCATCTCTCGTGTTCATGTTCTTTCTTGTCCTTTCCTTATCACCTTTCTCGATATCTTCATTCAGGCCCGTGACCTGTGGACAGAGTCTTGGGAGTATTATACCCAAACAGCTGGAGAATCGGGTGACACACCCTCAAAAGGGGGTAGAACTTTTGCAGAGGGTAATTTTTAGACTTGTGCAACAACTGGCTGTGGGTATTTTGGCTCTGGGGAAGTTGAAGAACCAACTGTACAAACACCTTCTCCCCCATCCTCTTACCCGCGCGCCCGCGTATGTCTCCACCAAGACCCGCATTTTTGCCACGCCTGCGGAGGGCAAAGGTGGTCAGGAGAAGGGGAGAGCAGGAACGAATGAGGAGGGGAGATTTAGAGGAGGTCTAATGGGGAGATATGTGATGGGGGAGGAGTCTCTAAGTGGGATAGTAGCTTGCGTCTGGTGTGAGATGGGAATAGGTTGGGTGAAAGAGAGAGCTCCATGGGGAGGAAAATATATTAAGAGGATGGAAGGGAAGGAATACAGAGTGAGATGCGAGGTTTTCAATGGAGAGTTTAAGGTTTAAGGGAGTTTCAAAAGGTGTTCCTTGAAGGATGAAGAAGTTTTAGGGGATATTCTCGGGATGTAAAGGAAGCGAGAGAAAAAATACTTGCAGGGTAAGATCTCAAAGTGGGGGGAGGCCATATCCAGTGAGAATATTTGATGAGGAGGAAGTTGCAAGCTAGAGCTTGGGTAGGAAGTGGAGGTTCCATGGGATATTTTAGAGTGGAATTCGATGTGTTAGTAAGGGGAAAGGCAGACGCAAGATTTGAGGATGGAATATAGGTTTTAGAAGGAGGAGGAGGAGGAGAAGAAGAACTATTAGAAATAGGTAGAAAATATGGGAATGGAAGACTGCCGTGGGGTTGTGGGTCAACCTCGTACTGGGAGGAGGGGGTTTTAAGGGCTAGGGTGAGTGAGTGAAATGGGGAAGGGGGGTCTAGGTTGAAGAAGGAAGTTGGGTTGACACCAGTTACTTCGGGTGTTGAAGGTGGAGGACTGGCTGGCGGTGGCTGTAGGCCCGACTTAAGCTGTTTGCACAAGGTGACGAGTTACACAGAGTTGCCGTCTTCGCTGACTGACTTCGAACTTCTGTGGAGGCTGGTGACGTGCATACGTGTGTTTCAGGTTGACCTGGCTTCTGTGTACATTGCAACGACTGTATCTTTTTCTTTGGCCTTGTTGAATTTTTACGGAGTATTTCTCTCATTTTTTTAATGAATAGATTACTCTCTACATATGTGAATAGATTTCTATCTACATATATCTACATTTATGCTCAGACAAATAGTAAACATTTCTTAAAATTCTTTGAAACTTCACTCCATAAAATCTAGATGCTTCAAGAACGAAAGAAAACGAGAAAGCTGTGATATTAAAGTTTCCCATTTTTCCTCTACTGATGTTCCTCGTCTTGCCTTAAATGAGAAACTTCTCAACTCCCAGAGGACCTGAGAATCAGACTCCAGCAGATCCTCTCCCTCTTTAAGCTTTTGTTTTTGTCAGGATGATGGAGCGTGCTTCTCCTCCGCTTCAGCCTCCATTACCCTACAACGCCATATACACACTCCTTTCACCCTGGGTAAAAAAAAAAAAAAGAACTATAAAATATTCTACTATCGCTTTTGGGAACTGCTGACGAAAATTGCCTCCTGCTTTATCATGCGTCTTGGCTTTCTTATCACGCCCCCTTCTTTCCTCTTCTTCCCCTCCTCTTCCTGGGGGCCCTCTGGTGCGGTATTCCTGTAAACAAGCCGGAGGGCCACCCCACTCCCGTAGGAGGAAGACGGGAGATAAGAACGGATCCCTTATCGGTGGAAGCGAGGGAAGGGGGAGGAAGGATCCCTGAATATGGAAGGAGATAAATGCTGTCCTTAAACAGATTCCCAACAACCGACACATGGGTTGTGGAGAAGAGTTTTACCATGATGTATAGGTAGGAATCTGAACTCATAGGCCCAGGGGAGAATGAGGATCTTATTTTGTATAAGTCGACATAAAATTGGAATTAGATTCTGTACAAGTCAACATAAAATTGGAATTAGATTCTGTACAAGTCGACATAAAATTGGAATTAGATTCTGTACAAGTCGTCTTAAGTTTCGATAAATTGGAATTAGATTCTGTAACGTTCAGCAGAGGAAGATGTTGTTCATCGGAATCCCACATCGTACAAGGGGCCACTCCTTTGGAGTGAGATGGTCTTCGACAATACTGTTCCTCTTTTCATCAACATTAAGATAATATACAGCCATGCAAAGGTGATTTTTCACTCGCGGTGTAGCCTATACATATATATACACACACATTATAAGTATATGAATAGGGGATGAAAATAGCATTTTCTACTTGCATTTATTCATTGATAGATGGTACAATGTGTGTATATATATATATATATATATATATATATATATATATATATATATATATATATATATATATATATATATATATATATATATATATACACATCTGATTATCTACAGATGACTTGAATCACAAATAGGTGATATCACACACTATCGACGGATTGGAACTTGTTATCCAGTGCGTTGCATAATCAGTCAATCCCTTACAGGTGAAAACAATTTTAAAAGATATTCAGGATATCAAATTCCAGTGTCTTTTTGATCCGATTTGACTTGTTCTATCTTATGTTGCTCTCTCTCTCCTCTCTCTCTCTCTCTCTCTCTCTCTCTCTCTCTCTCTCTCTCTCTCTCTCTCTCTCTCTCTCTCTCTCTCTCTCTCTCATTCGACCTTCTCCAAGCATCAGACCCCCTGATATAATACCCCAGAGGTCTTGATTAATTAAGCAGTTGATGTCGTTAACACGTCTTGGTCTCCAGACGTCGGCTGGCAAACTCCAGGCCAGACCACAGCCCCCAGCCGGTTCTCCACGACCTCCCACAACACCTGCAAAAGAAAATGGTTTGAAGTTAATTGGAGGAAACAGTTGGAGGGTTGACACCTCATATGGAGGTTTTTATTTGATTCTGAAATACTATCAAAGGATGTCTTACGGGCCTGAAAGGGAAGATTTCTGTTAGATGTTTTGTGAATTTTTGATGTTTCGAAATCAATTGGTTACTAGAGAAAATTACTGTTTGTGTTCTGTTCTCCGCACACACACACACACACACACACACACACACACACACACACACACACACACACACACACACACACACACACATAGACATTTCTTTGAGAGATGTAGAGATAGCTCAAGCAGAGAGCGTGAAGTGAAATCAAGCGAGAAACTTATCAAAGAAAGAGGTAAAGTTCTTTTCTAGTATACGACAGATGGATGACTGGAATACCCTCAAAAAGAAAACTGGAAAGGCGGACAGTGTACAGAAGCATAAAAAGTTGTATAATGGTAGAGAAAGTTCAAGAGACTGGGACCCAACTGGTGTAAGACTCCTCCCTTTACAGTACAAATAGACAGATTACATAGTACGTATACACCCATCTACACATATGAAAAACAACAACAACAACAACAACAACACTTCCTTTTAACCCCATCGCTTCAAAAAAGTCACGAGAGCAAATGAATAGAATGAGGATCATCTTGCGTCGCAATGGGAGAAGATGTCCCACAATTATAAGACTCTCCCTGCCCCCACAGTTATAAGACTCCCCCTGCCTTGCCCCTCAGTCATAAGACTCCCCCTTCCCACACAATTACAAGACTCCCCCTGCCTTGCCCCACAGTTATAAGACCCCCCCTTTCCCCACGGCTATAAGCCTCTCCCTGCCTTGCCCCACAGTTATAAGACAACCCCTTCCCCCACGGCTATAAGCCTCTCCCTGCCTTGCCCCACAGATATAAGACAACCCCTTCCCCCACGGCTATAAGCCTCTCCCTGCCTTGCCCCACAGATATAAGACAACCCCTTCCCCCACGGCTATAAGACTCTCCCTGCCTGGCTACAGGCGTAATATCTAAATATTCATAATCATCATCAGACTCAGGTTACTCTTCAGGAAACCCAGCACCTTACCAGCACGAGGCCATTACGCTCCGAGGCCATTACGCTATAAAGGCAGGAGTTTCCTTATCATCCCAACGTACACATGGTAGTTATCATCCCAACGTACACATGGTAGTTATCATCCCAACGTACACATGGTGGTTATCATCCCAACATACACATGGTGGTTATTATACAAGGTAATAATTCATGTAATGTCATAGAGTAACCCGAGGATCTCCACATAGTAAGTCCCGTGAGAGAGTGGAAATGTCTTTGAATGTGGTGAGCCAGATTTTCATACTAAGCGACGATACTTTTTGATCTTTGAAGAAAGCAGAACAGTCGATTATCTCATTAATGATGATGATGATAATAATAAGTATTGATTCAAATGATGTATTTCATTAATGATGATAAAAGATGTGTATTTAGCAGTTTAGATTTTCAAGCCATGAATAGCTCCGGCGAATCTTTATATAATTCGAAAAATAGCAAGGAATATTAAATCATATTTCAAGATATGTAGAAAAAGAAAAAGAGACGCTTTATGAATATCCTTTGATTTTCCACCATGTCATTTGCAAGTATGAGTTACAGTATTTAGAAGCGTTACGGACTAACGTCTTAGGTTATCATGGTGGGAATGATGCCAAGATGCCTAACTCTGGCAAGTCTTATTTAGCAGAAAAATGGATATATGAACGAGCTTCGCTGATATGATCCGGGATACGAAAGCCGTCCAGCCAATTTAAGTTTTACGATCTAACTTTTTATTCAGCTTCCAATTGCTATGGAAAAGTTCATACCAACTTCACGAAAACAATAATGGATCTCGCCATTTTGATTCTTTCTTTTAGAGGGGGTTGGGGATGGGGGTGGGCGTTCTAAATTGAAGAGCTTATGCCCTGAAAGAGTATGAGGGAAAAAAGGATGCTTTTCATGCTCGGTGTCTGAATGGCATTGCTTGCAGTTGTAACCTGCTTTCATAAGTCCATTGTAATGCACTACTCTCACCATGGGTGTATAATGGAAATTCACCATCAGAAAAAGACTTAGAACCGCATCGCTTTGTTCGAGAGCAGCTCTTCTCAACTCGAATTAGTAACTCTTACATCCCTGGGGGGTGTGGTTTCAAATGGGTGTATTGTGCCTGGTGGAACTGTGTTTAGGACTCGGTTGAAAAGGTGATTGTCTAGTGGCGAACAGTCATTACGGTGTGTATATGTTTTTGTTAATGTCGTGTTTGCTTGGGAGGGAGTAAGTTTAATGAGTAAGCTTAGGTCGCTGAAGCGTAGGGTAGTTACAAGCTTTTTATTTCTACTTTAGGGTTGGTTACGGTGCAGTTTGAAAGGGAAGGAGGAGGAGGAGGAGGAAGAGGAGGAAGAGGAGGATACTGCTTTGCAGAGAAGTGAGTACCAAGCATTCTTAGGTGAGACTGGATTGGAAATAATCATATATATATATATATATATATATATATATATATATATATATATATATATATATATATATATATATATATATATATATTACGTTAAACTTTCAGGTATGGATATTACGTTAGTTGAGGTTGTCTGGTGAGAGAGGGGGTATAGCCGCTGACGACAACACGTGAACTCTGCATAATTAGGAATGTGAGGTCGTTGAGCCCCGCTGCCTTACATAACTCGCTCCCTGCGCCGCCGCCCAGCCTGGGTCCTGTCTTGCCACCCCGGCGGGATAAACACTGCCTTCTCCCCCCCCTACCCCCCTCTACCATCACCTTCTCCCCATCTCCCACACCCGCTTTCCTTCTAATCCATTCTTTCCTCTCTAGTTTACTCTTCTTTCCCTTCTTCCTCCATCTTTATCTATAGCATCCTTCACCCATTTTCTTCTATTCCATATTACCCGTATTCTCCATTCTTTAACCATTTACCAACCTTTATATTAGCTTCAATGTCCTCATATACCATGTACATTACCAGCATTCTTTCGCCTCCTCATCTTCTCTCACATTCCTCGTGGTTCATTCCCTTTATCTCCGTTTAATCTTCCCTTCTTGCATCCTCTTCCCTCCAACGCCCCTCTCACCCCTCCACTAGCCACTCCCTCCCTCCCTCCCAACAACTCAGTACTAGGTGGAGACCCTCTCCTTAAAATCCCCCAGTCCGCCACATCTCTGGCCCAGATAAAAGCTCTCCCCTGATTTGCTTATGTGTTGGAAGCACTCATCCTTATCTCCCTCCTCGTCCTTTTTTAGCATACCTCGCGAGCTTAAATAGATGCTCTTCAATATGCTTCTTAAATGGCGTACTCTTCACCTGCTCTTCACACTCCAGAGTCCTGAATAAATTATACTCCCATCCTAAAGGATGGGCTTTTCGCCTCACCTCTTAGATGGTACACCCATCAACCCCCATCCTGGATGGTACACCCATCAACCCCCATCCTGGATAATACACCCATCAACTAAAATGATTATTTTCAGTACAGTCAGCTGCCCTTCGACAGCTGGAATGTTTACACAAGGCAAGTGGGCTTAGAGCAACGAGGAATCCACTGTGGGGAAGACGGTCGTTTAGTCACACGTCGTCCCCTGTCTGGCATATATATCAACTTCCCCCCATAATATATTCTGTCTGTCACCCTCTGAATCAGCCATAAGGCTATCAAACACCATTTTTTACCCTTCTGGGTTCATATGTCTCTTGGAAATGTTTCAGATCAGAGTTTCATTTTCATATGTTTCACAGACTAATAACATTCGCAGGTAATTTCGAAGAAGTTTTGTTTTTAGATGTTTTCTTTTTAAGAGGTGGGATCACTTTTCCTGGGATAGACTGAAGGAGGGTGATATCAAAACCTCGAACTGAGTTAGAGTCCCCCCCACACCCATCTCCTGGGTACTCTCTCACTGTTCTCAAATGCTGAGGACGACTGGGGCTGGCTTGTCACACACTCCCCTGAGAATAAAGACGATTCACTTGATTAAAATACTTTAACAGGTTTAAAAATGCAGACACAAGGCGAGAGAAAATGGTGAGGTGGTTCCCAGTCACCTGTTTCTCCTCGTCGAAGTAATTATACTTCTACTTCGGAGATAAACTCGGGGTTTATGGATTACTTGTTGTGCCTCGCGGTAGAGGGCTCAGTAAAGCTCCCAAGATCAACAACAACAACAACAAGCGACCGTGTTACTTAATATTCAACAGCCCCTCTTGTCTCCATTCATTAGCTTCAACGGGACCAAGTACCTTTTTTTTTCCCCTACTTTAAAATCTCGGTTCAACAAACAGTGGGAAGACCAGAACCAATGCGTGGTTTTGTATCCATAGATGAAAATAAGGGGTGGAAAGCTTTTCGTTTTTACCAGCGGAACGAGAAAATGATAAAAGTCTCTTGTCTGCTTGATTCAATTAAAAGGGATCAGAGGAAGATTGGACGAACAGCAGTTTAGGATATTTTCAGTCGGTCGGGTCTGCGTAAACCAAGAGAGGAACTCCCTCGGTAGCGTCAAATTGGCTGGCTGGTTTGGGGTTCCCCGTGAGCGATGAGGCAGGTGGGTCGTAAGCGGCGTCGGGAGGGAAGCGTGTCAGAGCAGCTGGTCTGGCGGCGAAGGAGGGGGAGGAAGAGGAGGAGGAGGAGGAGGAGGAGGAGGAGGAGGAGAAGAAGAAGAAGAAGAAGAGGAAGAAGAAGAAGAAGAAGAAGAAGAAGAAGAAGAAGAAGAAGAAGAAGAAGAAGAAGAAGGGTTGGGGACATCGCTCCGTCGACCCGTTGCAGCCACCCTCCTGCTCATGAGGACGAGGAAGACAGTACGTGTACACGACTCTGATCCCTCATCTTCAGTGTTTATATACTTTTAGAACTGAAGGATATCTGTAGTGGTAATAGTTCTAGGACCAAGACCGTGCTAAGAATAAGTGTGACTTCTGCAGAAGAAAAAAAAAGAATGCTGTATCTAGTGTTGATAGATTAAGAGGTGAAGGAGATAGGAGTTGTTTTTGACATTTAGAACTTCGCTTGTGAGAATACATTTTCAAGGGGAAGCGTGTTCTGAGGGCAAGTCTCTTGTTGGGTATGTTGGTGTCGCAGAGAACTTGCCTGGGTGTGAGCGTACGAGGCTGGGTAAATATCTTTTAGCAAGATCCCTGAAGGTAACGTGCACTCAGACGCTGAGTTTCCGTATGTAATACCAGCAGGAGAGACTGAACTAGATATATCTTCCTCCCTTCCTCTCCCCCTCTCTCTCTCTCTCTCTCTATCTCTCTGTGTCTCTCTTCCTCTTCATTGTGTATTCTCTGTAAGGCGCTAACATCTGGGAACATCGCTACAGCCCCTGTACCCATTTTCGTTCATAAAGTCACTTAATACAATTTTATTCTTTAAGTAATCATGAAAGAAAAGTAATTTCGGAATTGGTTAGGGTTCTGTAATCAAAACAATTGTACTATTTTCGTGGATTGTGATTCTGACTGTCTTTTAAAAGACTTTAGATCTAGGAACTGGGTTACTGATGTAGATGATGACAAAATACTGCTTTGGATAACGCATAATTCTCGCTTTTCTTTGTCATTTCCTTTTAAATCCTAACTCAGTGAAGAAGAAGAATTGAAAATCCTTTTGAAGTTGGAGAGGTCAGAAAGTCAGGAAGGGATCTTCTGGGTCAGTGTGATCTTGGGAGTGTTTTATGTCTATATAATTACATATAATTGCATATGATTATGTATTTATATGATTATAAGATTATATGATGATGCATAATTATGCATAGGTTTATCATAATCCTCCATTTACTGTTGATTTTTCTTCAAAGTTTATGGGCCTAGATACGAGGCTAATCTCTGCTTGTTTGTCCAAGAGCTGAAGTCAGCCTCTCAACATATCTTCATTTGGTTTATGTGGCGATTTGAAACCTCGAATTCCATTTTTAACCCAGAGTCGCTTACATACCTTCGTTTGTTTGCAAGTTTTAGTGGCAAATGCTCTTAGTGATGGAATTTATGGTGGGTCTGTCTCTCTCAAACGAGTTTGGGGAGGTCCACCACAATTTTCATTACTATCATCAGTACAAAGTTTTTCTTTCCTTTTTTTTTTTTGGTCTTTTTGTTCTTACTCGCCAAGATCTGGATAAGAAGAACGAGTCCATTTATTCTTCAAGTTAGATAATACAATTTTCATTGGCTGTGTCTCAACCGTAGTGTAAAAACTGGAAATCATTTATACCTGTTTGAAGCGGATTATTTTTTTTCGTGTTTTATGAGCAAAGATGCGTCAAAGCGCATTTGTATACTTGCAGTCGTGTGTTGAAATATTTGATTTTACGTGTATCTTTGCCTTGAAATGCTCGGTTGTACATGCATATATATATATATATATATATATATATATATATATATATATATATATATATATATATATATATATATATATATATATATATATATATATATATACTTTGAGGTATATATAACTATACGTGACTCCAGGCGTTGAAACGTACAATTATTTGTGCCCATAAGGAATGAATCATATTTTTACAAGTCTTTTAGTTGTTGAAGCATATGACTATAAGAGTCTATAGGCGTTGAAGCATATGATTATACGAAACTATAGGCATTGGCTACACTTGCCCTAAATGCTTTGAAGCACATCTATACGCATGTGTATGTGAAGATGCGTCTGTCTGTATGATTATCCATACGCTAAGGTATGTTGGACGTTAGTTGAAGAAAAGGAGGAGGAGGAGGAGGAGGAGGAGGAGAGGAAAAAAGGGAAGGAGAGGGACGAAGAAATGAGGAGAAGAGGAAGAAGTAATGATGGAGGAAGAAAAAAGATCAGGGAGAGAAGAGGGTTAGATTAGATAGGGGAAGATTCCTATTCTTGATTTTGAATTCCTCGTTGTTGTCATAATCTCTTGATATTAGATACACCAAGATGTCTCGCCATATATCAAGTTTCTTGTTATCTTGGCGAGAGAAAATACAAATACGTCCAAATCTCGCATCGGCGTCTGTTGTTGGGGTGAATGGCTGATCATCTGACTGACCTTCAAAGAGAGAGAGAGAGAGAAAGAGAGAGAGAGAGAGAAGAGAGAGAGAGAGAGAGAGAGAGAGAGAGAGAGAGAGAGAGAGAGAGAGAGAGAGAGAGAGAGAGTACCCTAACGTCATTCATAAATAAACTTACATGAGACTGCAAAAGTTGAGTTATGTATCACTTCCTCAGAGGCCGGGCTTCCCAGAGCCCAGTGTAAACAAAGCCTCCGTTCGTCTTGGACTTAACTAAACGCAAAATTCTTAAATTTAGGTAAAATAATAAGCTAAAAGAACCCTAATCTTAACAAATAGATTTGGAAAAACTGGATGTAAAATGCGCCGAATTCGGATGAAACCTAAAAGAATGATATTAGAAATGATAAAAGGCTGAATATAAAGAGCCAGAGGGTCAGGTTAGAGGTCATTGTAACCAGAGGGTAGGTTAAAGGTCACGGTAACCAGAAGGTAGGTCAAAGGTCACTGTAACCAGAAGGAAGGGTCTTTGGTAGTGTTAAGTGCAAGTAAAGTCCTGTGGGTCAAGCAAGAGCCGTTGGCTCAACCTTCTCATAACAGCTGCTTCGGAGGACCTCCAGCAATAGACCCCCACCACCCACCTTTTACAGCCAATCAGATGGATCATAACTTCGAAATTGCTCATCCAAAAAGTTGTTCAGCTGCAAACAATCTTGCTGTACCTTAGCACTGCAAACCCTATCAACTTTCGAGACTCTTGGATCAACTTAAGAATATCCTGTGTTTACTCAAGTTTTCTAAGAAAAAAAAAGGAATATTAAGGTAAAAAAAAAAGAAAAGGGATGTTGAGGGACATATTTTGACCGATTGCCTTAAGGCATCTGGGACTAAGGAACCTCTGCTAATGTTCTTGATTTGGTCACAAATAATTTTCCTTGATTTTTCCGTCGTTCATATTTCTTGTGTAATTTCCCTCGAAGGTTTATTGGTCCGCAGTCGGAGATACAAGCACGTGTGGTGATGCCTGCTAAACTCTCTCTCTCTCTCTCTCTCTCTCTCTCTCTCTCTCTCTCTCTCTCTCTCTCTCTCTCTCTCTCTCTCTCTCTCTCTCTCTCTCTCTCTCTCTCGTTGTCTTGCTGAGTGGAAGAGGAGAGAGCACAGTATTCCTCATGCGTGGTGCAGACTGCGACAAAAGGAAGATGTGTTTCGTCTTAGATACAAAAGAGAGTATTATTTAGACACCATCAGTATAAATAAGATTGATAATCGCAATGATAGAATAGTGGTGGTAATGATGATATTGATAATGATCATGATAATGATGATAATGATAATGATGATTATTGTAATAATAATAATAGTAATAACAACAACAATGATAATAATAATAATAATGATATAATGATAATAATAATAATGATGATGATAATGATAATGATGATAATAATAATGATAACAATAATAATGATTATTATAATTATAATAATGATAAAAATGATAATGATAATAATAATGATTATTATAATTATAATAATGATAATGATAATAGTGATAATAGTAATACTAATGTTCATGATAATAATAATGATAGAAATAATAATGATAATAATAATAATAATGATAATAATAATAATAATAATAATAATAATAATAATAATGATGATAATAATAATAATAATAATAATAATAATAATAATAATAATGATAATAATAATAATAATAATTATAATGATAATGTACATTATGTTACTAAAAATAAGACTTGATCATTTAGAGTGTTGTGAACAATTAGAATTTTGATGTATTAGGTCTTTGGAAGGTGTGAAGTTCTGATGAAATAGCACCTGTGCTGCCGTAACACGGGTGAATTCGGTGTTGGATAATTGATGTAGGGATGAATTAGCTCTCGGATCATTGGGACAACGATGGATTAGGTCTCTCGGACAGCTAAGGGTAGCGATGGATTAGGTTTTGGATAATTGAATTTGCGATAAAAAAAAAAAAAGAAAAAGAAATCAGCGTCTGGGGTAACTCAGGTATGGGGGATATCTTGGATCACCTTAAAGGCGACTCACTCGCCACCTGGGCGGGTATTTACATAGGTAATAATACTCGCAATAAAGCTTGATGGAGCTCTTTATTACCTTATGTGATATCATGCCCCCATAGATAAGTCAAGTTTTATTGATGTTGACAGTTAAACATCCTTGTATAATTGCTATATAAAAAGATTTTATAGCGAGGATGTAATCTTTTTTTCTTCTGATGTCTGTTTCTCGTGAAAGATTCCAGGCATAAGGCATCGCCACGAGCCTTCAGTTCAAACCTGATGTTTATGGAAAGAGATAAATATGGCCCTTGGAGGAGAGGACACTGGGAGAGGAGGAGAGGACACTGGAAGTAGGAGGAGAGGACACTGCAAGAGGAGGAGAGGACACTGGAAGAGGAGAGGACACTGAGGAGAGGACACTGGAAGAGAAGGAGAGGACACTGGAAGAGGAGGAGAGGACACTGGAAGAAGAGGAGAGGACACTGGAAGAGGGGAGAGGACACTGGGAGATCGAAGGACTTGCTTCCCCTTGACAATACACAGGTTAAGTCAGCGTCGAAATGAATTTCAAGACATAATAACAATTCTAAAATATCAGATTTATCCATTGGTAAGAAAAGAAATATCTGGTGATGAGAATTGAATTGGTGGAGTCGAAATGTATATTGATTCTCACATCTCTATATCCTGTCTATGTCAATTCTTCTATCTCTATACTCCAAATTTTATTCTAAGTCTAATGCAGTGTTTACATTAGTGTCTCAGTGAAAACAAGTTAAGATATAAGAGGAGAAACATGAGAACAGCAGTGTCATGTGAGTACGTTCCAACAGCAGAAGTAGCAGCTGCAGAAGTAGCAGCAGCAGAGGTAGCAACAGCAGAAGTAGCTACAGCAGAAGTAGCAACAGCAGTAACGAATCAGTAATAAATTTAACATTTTCCTGGAGAGCCACAAGAACTAAATCACGAGCAGTGGAGAGGCACGAGTGACTGTAGCGAAAGTCTTAGGATGAAAATAAAGATGAAGGAAAAAATTATCATAAAAGGCGGCAGGATGAACGGTAGTATAAACAGAAACACAACAGGGAAACAGACAACAGCAGCGGTAGTCACAGCAAGTGTCAACTGCAACTATGACAAAAAAACCCAAGTATCGGCATAAACACCAGAAACAGAGAAGAACAATAAGAGAAAGAAATATGAACACGGATATCAGAAGAAAAAACAGAACATCAGTAACAGGGGAGGAAAATCAACAGACTAGGGCAGTATTAACGGCAGACGAAGTAGTAACAGAGCAGCAACAGTAGACGAAGAAATACAGCAGGGACGGCAAGCGAAGAAACGATACAGCA
The DNA here is from genome assembly GCF_036320965.1 of Panulirus ornatus. Taxonomy (NCBI): domain Eukaryota; kingdom Metazoa; phylum Arthropoda; class Malacostraca; order Decapoda; family Palinuridae; genus Panulirus; species Panulirus ornatus. The sequence goes on from NC_092245.1 coordinate 13,533,401, forward strand.
GCAACAGAAGACGAAGAAATAGCACAAGAAGCAATACATCAGCAACAGTAGAGGAGGGAACAACACAGCGGCAACACAAGCAGCAGCAGCAGCAGCAGCAGCAGAGACGAGAGGAGGCAGAAGCGGAAGACGCAGACTGGTCGTCTGTGAAATCCCCAGTAATAGCCAGTGTTGGGGATTACTTGTGGGGCGGAGATGCAGCAGCGTGGAGCCAGCCACCGCTACCAGACCCCAACCATCGTCCAACCTCGTCATATCTCTCACTGCGCGTCCTTGTCGCTGCCTCAGGGGATTGTTCTCTTGGGGGTCTGGGATTGTGTAAGACCGCGGGTTGGACTCTTCTGTAAGGGGGTGTCTGGGACTCTGAGTGCTCTCGTAGGGCTGTGGATTGGGGACTTGTTGGTCTCTGGATGTGTGGCTGTCAATGTTCTTGTAGACTGTGGATGAGTTTGTTCTTTTGGGTGTTGGGTTGGGACTGTAATTGTAGGACTGTAGAAGGGGTTGGTCTGTTGAGGTCGAGGACTCTGAATGCTCTTCTGGGATGGTGTATGGGTTAGGTTGTGTTCTTGTGGGCTGTGGAGAGAATGTTTAGCAGTCCAAGGAATTTTGATAGCTGTTGTTGTGATCTTTCTGTCGGTCTAGATTTATAAATGATTATGTGGACTGTGATTGTGGCTATTCTGATGGCCTTAGGCTTTCTTGTTTTGCGATCTGAGATTACAAATATTATTGGATTTTGAAATGGATTAATGTGGGAGGTGGTGGTTGTGATTCATCTGAGGCTCTGCCAGTCTTGGGCTGTCAGTGTTCTGTGGTTGTGATTTACGTGAGGTTCTGTGGGCTAGGGGTTATGTTCGCTTTTTCGAGGGACATGGAGATGTGGTTTTTATGAGGTTGTATCATACTAAGGCTTTTGGTTGTAATTACATCATGAGGTCGTCGCTTTGTTCTTTCTGTGGTTGTGATTGTGAGTACCACAAGGCTATAACTTGAGTGTCCTGGCATTCAATGTATAAAAGTGCAGACTTCACGCTCAGTGAGCAACTGATTATGGAAGGGATTTTTGCATTTCGTTAATTGTTTGGAATATCAAGATATAAACATATTGTGGTACTGTATACTTGCCCTGTATGTTCTCCCTTTCTCTCTCTCTCTCTCTCTCTCTCTCTCTCTCTCTCTCTCTCTCTCTCTCTCTCTCTCTCTCTCTCTCTCTCTCTCTCTCTCTCTCTCTCTCTCTTTCCCCTTCTCCCTTACCTTGTGTGGCTACCATCCTCCCTATCATCATGGACCCTTGTTCTATTCTTTCAGATTTCCATCTCCTCATCTATTCTTGGATGATACTCAAAGGTCCGTGATGATGCGGTTTGGAAAGAGATTATTTCTCACGGTGGGAGAGTCTACGTAGAGTCCCATCTTTTTTTTCTGTCTCTCTCTCTCTCTCTCCTCAGAAATACATTACTTGGCACGGTGGCTCTTTCCCTCAAAAAAGAACTCATGCATAAGCAAGCTGAAAGCGCTGGGGAACACGCATTGGTTATCTCGCAGATGGCCCGTTTATCGATGTGTTGCCAATAAGCAGTCTAGGTTTCCTCCACAGCTGCTATGCATTCACTGAAATACGGCATTATTTACATATCTAACGAAGCCAGAGCAAGATCCACGCGCGTCGTGCAAGATACAAGTGACAGTCACAGTCAAGTGGATGTACAAACCCTTTCGCTAATCCTATCTTCACTCGTAAACTATTTTTTTCTTCTCTCTCTCTCTGCCTCTCGAACACACGCGACAAACGAATAATACCCCAGACTCCATCTATTTATATAATAAACTCTGGCTCGACTCGTGGATGAAACGTGTTTTGAATATCATTATGTAGCCTCAATGAGAATGAACCTTGGGCTTTGATGAAAACTCACCCGTGAATGATGATGATCAGTTCTCAGTGTAGGTAAACCACGACTTTACGAATTCCAGAACGGTTCGATGTATACCTCGGGTTCGAAATCAAAGATGAATCATGGTTTGATGATGCAGAATGAATCACTTGGACTTCGTCCCTGACCGAAAGACTACATTGGTTCACATATCGAACTACACCCGCAAGAAGACGTGTTTCACACACATCCAAAAGGATCTGATCTTCTCGATCATATGCTTGAGAAGATTCCCTGATCGTCCTCTTCCTCCCCTCCTCCTGCTCCTCCTCCTACTTCTCCTACTGCTGCTGCTGCTCCTCCTCCTCCAGAAGTCCCACGAGGCAGGCGAGCCGAGAAAGTTTCATCCAATCTCCCGTGTGAAGAGGCTGGTATCTAGCTCATTCATCAGCATCACCATCAGGACTTGGGCGCACCGGAGGCGTCTATTCGAATGCATGATTCTTGCCAGTGTCCCAAGGGGAGCGCAGGGCCAGCAGAGCGAAGGAGAGAGGAGAGAAGAGAGAAAGAGGGAGGGGAGGAAGTCGAGAATGGGTCAAAAGGAGACACGATAGAGGAGAATATGCAAAGGGAATGAGGGCGATAAAAATGGGAAGGGGATGGGGGAAGAGACAGATGTAAGGAAGGAAAAGGGAAAAACACAGGGATGGAAAGATGGAGAGACAAGAACGGTGTAGGGATGGGAGATGGAGCGAGCACCGTAGGACACAAGGTGGATAGGCTAGATAATATCAGACACATTCGAATAGTCACAACATCTCTCACGAACGGTGTCTGATTCCCCGACGAGTATTGGCTTAACCTTATTCATATCGTGTACGAATATCTTTAACAGGGAATCAATTTCCATAAACTTCACACAGCCATGTGTACATGTCTAGTCAGAACCCCACGGAGACAGTCTGCCGCATCTTGTATAACACTGTCTTGCATTTCAAGAATTTTTATCTTAAGGGGACGACAAGCGGCTCTGGCGGACGTCTCCTTGCATACAGAATCCTATTTATCCCCGAACTTGATGCCATCTACACTTCCATTTGACAGAGGGAAGGATTATTGGTAAAATACTAACTGGGTCCCGGGCCAGTCATCCAGTCAACTCTCGGGAAGAACAGGGCGAGAGATAGAGAGAGACCCTGCGAGCCAAAAAGATAATCTTATCTCCTCTGGGGAGATAAAAAAAAATCTTTTGTTTACATTTTTTCGCCTGATAAGGATATTCAAAGGGGATGAGCGATAAACCCCTCGATAAGAGTAGTTGGCTCTGTATATGTGTGTGTGTGTGTGTGTGTGTGTGTGTGAGAGAGAGAGAGAGAGAGAGAGGAGAGAGAGAGGTCAATACAAGATTTTGCTCTGAATCAAAACACGTTTCGAAACCTCTCTAGTGAGCGTTTCGTTTTCATCTCAAGCGTACGATCCACGGGAAACGATGTTTCATCAACTCCAAATGGACAGATAGGGAAAAAAAAAGACAGACATACAATCAGACAGTCTAAGAAATTGTGGACGGGCTTTAAAGACAGAGCTCTAGTTTGGTACATGCACAGCAGAAGAGAAGTTATAGACGAATTGGCTAGAAGGAGCCTGCTGGAACCAGTGTATCGTCCAAATAACAAAATGATGACGACGATTTTTTCCATTCTGTAACTTGGGGTTGTGCACTGGTCGTCTTGACTGGGAAGTGGGCGACCCTCACTATTCATCAGATGGTGAAGAGTTGTCTGTATACACAGGTCCTCAACTGACTTCTGTCTTCAGCTCATTAGATAACTTCTGAAGCCGTCCTTTGTTTATATCTGATGGAGGGGTTTATGTAAGTAGATGATGGAGTGACTTGCGAATGCTACTAGTGGGGGAATAAGTAGTTAGATTATGGAGTAAGTTTTGCAGACGACCTCAGAGAATGACTCTACATAAAGCTCGAGAACATGAGTTGTATAAGTCCCTCATAAACTGACACTGTGGGTAGTCACTCTTCAGCTTCTTGTGGGTAGCTGATGGACTGGTATGTGGAGGAAGCTGCTGGACTCACATTTGTAGAGTGGTATTGAGGTTACTTACGTAAAACAGCTGGTGCGAAATACTGTTTGTTGGTATCGACTGGAGTGACTTCTGTTTGCATCAAGATTCCAGACTCTCGTAAGTAGCTTTTTGGAGTGAGGTCTGAAGACGACCGTTCATTTACTTTTTTTAATAGGTATTTGATGGTCTGAGTTTTGTAAATAGGTCGTTGACTGACCTCAATAAGCAAGTTATAATTCATAGTCTTCTTAGGTCGTAAAAATGGCGTATTGGAAGTAGGACTGGATAAGAAAAGAACAAAGACCTTTAGTCGTTTCGCTGGTTGATTCACAAGATGTATATATAGGTCACAAGTTGACCCGCCTCACTGGGGAAGATCGTGAACTGACTCAGCGTGAGGGAAGATATGAAATTACACTCTTGACAACCCAAGTCTCCATGTGGACTGGTCGCAACAAGGGTCAGTACATTGTAGTCAACATGAGTGAGTCTCCTAAAGAAATTCATTCTCGTTGTTCAAAGTCCTCCTATGTGCCCTTAAGGATTACTTCGTTGAGGATCGACAAGCCTTTGCTTGAATCCTAGGAACTTTGAATTCTGAGTCTTTGACTTTGAATGAACAAGAGACTGATGGAATGTGCTCTTCGTGGTTAAGAAAACAGGGGGTACGTACGAGGTCGGAGAAGCAGCAGAGATCCCACAAGACAGAATTGTTTAGATGGGTAGCATGATCGTTGGTATATTTTACCTTCTTGCGTTTCTCTTCTCACCTCTTTATCTCGTCTTACAGTCTCTGTCCTCTGCTACGTTCATCTCCCTCGATCTCCCCCTCTTTATCAGATGAAAATATACAAAAGTCTCGGCTATTGTTACGCTATCTAGACATATGAGGCACACTAATGCAAGGGAATAGAAAGGACAGTGTCTTCAATGACTGTGCTGTGGCATGTCACAATGTAAACAACAAGAATCTGTTTGACCGAAACAAAAGGTAAAAAGATGAAGCCAGAAGGTGTATCAAGGAGTGTTTAAGAAATCGAAGATGCATATAAATGGCATATGAAACTATTTCTGGAGATCCTCAAGGGACAGCATTATCCTCTATGATGGTCATAGTCACGAAACCTGCCTAAAAGACATAATTATAAAACCAGTGTAGTACGGTATAGGCTCAGAAGGCAACAAGAAAAGAAAAAGGAAAGAAGACTAAGATATAATCTACAACCAAGTATACGAGAACTTGAAGGAAGTCCGTGATGAAGAAAATTTGAATAACTGAGTTTATGTGAATATTTGTGACACAGGAGTTACGCCTTACAAGGGGTCATCACGAAAGGACATTGGTGATGAAGACAGATCCTTAAGGGTCAGGTCAAAGGTCATGCTATTGTATTCAATAGTTGCAGTGTCGTGCTCACTGGATTAAGACCATGACTCAAGTATGACCCTACGACCCAAGTTTATGACTGAAAGGCTGCCTGCTTCTCCTCATCCCCACACACCCATGCATGATCCTTAGATCCGCGTCTAAGAGGACGTACAGAGACGCTGAAATAGCCACCTGTATCACCTAAATTCTTTCCCACATTTAATTCGAACACTTCCTTCAGAAATAAACATTCGCATTTAAACCAGACACCAGGTCTTAACCGCATACCAAAGGCTGTTAATAGAACGCTTGATTCTAAACTCGTATATCCGCTTTTAGATCGAATCCCCGATTTAATCGAACATACACACACACACGCACACGCACACACACACACACACACACACACACACACACACACACACACACACACACATAGGAGTATTCAAATCACATGATGTCCCCATTGCCTTCGATGCTGTGCCATCTAGTGGGTCTATTAATAGCTCCCCCCCTTCCCCCAAGTGTCCCAGTCCCTTTTATTCGGACCTCCGTGAGGTTGGTACACGCTTGGTATTAAGAGAAAATACCACATCGTTTAAACGCCCCCGGAACAAGCCGCAAACTGTCGCGATTTCACTTTATATATAATCTGGCTTAATAAATCGCAAGGTTTACAGGCCAGGCCGGTGTGAGACCTGTTTTAAAAGCTGTTTATTGCGACGAAGGTGTCTCTCTCTCTCTCTCTCTCTCTCTCTCTCTCTCTCTCTCTCTCTCTCTCTCTCTCTCTCTCTCTCTCTCTCTCTCTCTCTTCTCAACGAATGACTTTATCATTCCTCCTTGCAGTGGAGTATAGACATAATCGTACCACCTCCCATATTCTGAGGTGGATATTTTCAATTTCTTTCCCCGTGTGCGTGTGTGTGTGCGTGGACAGAGAGAGAGAGAGAGAGAGAGAGAGAGAGAGAGAGAGAGAGAGAGAGAGAGAGAGAGAGAGAGAGAGTGAGAGAGAGAGAAAGAGAGAGAGACGGGGGAGCCACACTGACATACACACGCAGGAATGTGCACAAAGGATTTCATTGCCACAAAACAAGACCCGTACACACTTTTTCACAGCAGCATTTGTGTTCCTGTGTACCTTTGTCAATATGAACCTCACAACCTCCACACTCGTAATGAGTAGCAGTTGTGGTGTAGGTGGTACGTATGAGTAAGGCTTTATATATATATATATAATCAGGTGGTTTAAGACACCACGAGCTCATGGTTTGAAGACCAGGGATAGATATATATTTCTCCCTCTATATTCTGGTACCACTATAGCTTTAAGATAGATAGGAGGTGAAAGATGTCTCGTTTCCATATGGATATGTCTTGCTAATTCTTTTCCAAGAACGTCTGTTTTCAGAAGATAAAGAAAATAAAGATAGAGAAAGAAAAGGAAAAGAAGATAAAATATATAAGATTAATGAGATTAATTCTTACAGAAGAAAATTCTGTAAGTCAAGCAGTTTACTTCAAAATTTTTTCTTTTTCATTCTTTGTTTTCGTTTTCTTTCCTTCCTCCTTCTCCTTCTCCTCCTCCTCCTCCTCCTCCTCCTCCTCCTCCTCCTTCTCCCTAAGAAAACATACAACAAGTCCCAACTCTCTGGGCGGGGACGTCGCACACGGGCTCAGGATACGTGAAACGTATCTTCTCTACATATATATGTATGTATATGTATGTAATCCGTCACCTTCCCCCTCCCCACTCTTCTCCCCGAGATAACACATGCTATGAATTTAAGCCCCCGTTCCGTCTCTTCCTCCACCACCACCACCACCACTTGGGTGCCTTCCAATGCCTTGGTGTGGCAGTGGTGGTGGTGGTGGTGGGGACGGGGTTGGGGGGTGGGGGATGTGGCAGCAGCAGCAGCAGCAGCCCAGGTGTGGGCCACGGCTTCTAACGTGTTGCTGTATCAGGTCTGGCCCGCCTGGCAAAAAATATTGGGTCCCCGGCATATGGCCATCAGGATCCAATATCCCCCAAAACGAAATTTCAGCCTTCCCACCCCAACCCACCAACCCACCCACCCCACCTCTCTCTCTCTCTCTCTCTCTCTCTCTCTCTCTCTCTCTCTCTCTCTCTCTCTCTCTCTCTCTCTCTCTCTCTCGGGACGACGTCGCAGGGAAGGCTCTGTGTTTGTGTTGTTGAGGGAGCACTGATGACGCTACCAGATGGGGCGATGTGATACGGGAGATGACTGAGGAGGAGGAGGAGGAGGAGGAGAAGGAGGAGGTATAGGTATAGATGCTTCCATACGGGGGGAATTATCTTCATTCCATTCCTTCTTCTTCCTCCTCCTCCTCCTCCTCCTCCTCCTTCTCCTTCTCTTCCTCCTCTTTGTAGACGATGTTATGAGTTCCTCGTCCTCCACTGAATTCATAATATAAAGCCACAAAAAGAAACAAAAAAACTGTGATATTAAATTTCCTGGGGATACGTGCCCTTGGAATTAGATTTTTTTTTTCCTGTTCGTCATATGAGAGAGGAGGAAGGGGAGGTGGGGGGAGGGGAGGAGGGGTCTGGGGAGGTCAAGGGGAGGTCAGAAATATAAAACCCGTGACATATGGCGCCACGAGACAAGCAGAGGTAAGACGGAGTTCATCGCCCGGCTTGTGAAGGGTTATATCCCCATTGATAAAGCCCAGGGAAGTCGACCCAAGAAGCTGCACAAGATTAACGTTGTTTTGCCCCTCCAAGTCTAGTGAGCTGAGTTGCGCCAGGCATCCGCGATGGAGGAAGGAGGAAGAGGAGGAGCAGCAGGAGAAGGAGGAGGAGGAGGAGGAGGAGGAGGATGACGAGATAGGAAAAGAAGAGAAGGAGGGAAAAAGAGGTGAAAAAATGATTATTTTGGGTGTGTCAGGGAAGGGGAGGAGAAGCAGTTGAAATATTTACCATAAATTAGGAGGGAAATGTGGAGGAGTAGGAAAAGAAGGAGGCGGGAGGCGACGAGACATGACCCTTTGGGAGACGAGGGAGCAAAGCACACAGGTTCTTTGATTGATGGAGGTTTCTTCCTACCTAAAATGGGGACACATAATAGGTGCCTGATATCTAGTGCCAATGAGAGAGTGGCTTTAACGTATTTTCTTTCTGTCTGTTGAGTCAGGACGACGAAAAGTATTGTTGCACAAAGGGAAACGACAGCTTGTCTGTCTGGTACTGTTCATCACGCCTCTCCATCTCTTACCTACTTGTTCTTTCTCATCCATTCTTGTCATTTCTTCATTATTCATGATCTTTTCATGCACCGTTTTTAGCTATAACTCTTTAAACCTCTTCTTATTCACATTTTCTATCTTCATTTTCTCCCTGTTATTCCCATACTCTCATCCCTTCCTCGTCTATTTCCTTTTTCTCCCCCTCCTTCTTTGACGCGGTAGCTGCTTTCTCTCACCACCCACCAGCCGACCCCCAGTCCTCCTCTTTAAGGTCTGACCAACTCAGCTGCCAACCCTTATTACTGATGGAGCGACCGAGAGTCTCTTAAGGGAGATACAGATCAAAACATTCTTAGTGTCTGTTTGGAATCCTGCTTCGCTCACCCTCTTACCCCCATTTTGTCTTCTATCACACTACCAGGGTCCGTGCTCGTCTCCCTCTGAGCTCAGGTCTTGGTCTGTTATTGCCTTCAAAGCGTCGCTGATTTTTGGAATCACTGGGGTATATCATGGGTATATCATGGGTATATCACGGATATATCATGGGGCGATGGATATTGCGAGATGGTCAATTTGTTCGATATATTGTACTCGAAATATACGTAATAGTAAACATGGCTTGAAATCTGTGTTTAGTTTCGTATATATATATATATATATATATATATATATATATATATATATATATATATATAGATAGATAGATAGATAGATAGAGATAGATAGATAGATAGATAGATAGATAGATAGATAGATTGATAGATAGATAGATATAGATAGATAGATAGATATTGGTATATATATATTTATTACATCATACGCCATAGGGGACAGAATTCACAGAGACACGCGAAGGAAAAACCGAAAGTGATTAGAAAAAAGGTGAATAACCGGAAACACTTGCCATTTTATGAAAAACGTGGGACGTGCCGGGGAATTTTGAGCCTCATAAAAGAAAATGAACACACCGGAGCGGCAGGGAGAAACTTTGGATAAATTAGATTTGGTCAAGATGTATATTATTTTCATTACACACTAGATCCCTCTGGTCTACGTGTCTCTCATTTCCTTCATTCTTAGTCGCATTCGATTCCATATTTCTTATTTTTATTAATTCCATTCTATGACATCTATTTCCAAAAACTTTTATTCCTAATTTTCATTGATAAGAAGTAATTGTGATTTCAATTTCCCTTCAGGATTATCTTAGTTTCCTCATTGTATGTTATTTAAGCGAAGATCAAAGGCATTATAGTGTTTTTACGTACGACATATATTGCCATATACGGGTGCTGGCCTCCGAAGGTATGTGTGTGTGTGTGTGTGTGTGTGTGTGTGTGTGTGTGTGGGTTATGGGTAGAGAATACACACACACACACACACACACACCTTCCCACATCAGCAGGTCTCCTGCAGCGCTCAGGAAGTCTGCCACGTTTACAGCCCAGGACCTCAGGACAAGAAGTGAGGTCATGTTGTGCGCATGTCTTTGTTAGGTGATTGTTCGACAGTTAAGGAGTAGTTGTTCAGTGTCATCGTGAGGGGAGATGCGTTTCATGAGGTGGGGGGTGGGGGGTCATGTGATATGATCAGCGATGGTTATAAATGGTGGAGAGATGGTGTGTGGTGTCCAGAGGGAAGGCGAGATCGTGTAACTCATGCATGTATTAGGGGTGGTGTGGTTTAGGGTGGAGAGAATATGCATTGCTTCGTCGAGGAAGGAAGCTAAGGGAAACTCTTTCCTTTTCAGGAACTTGGTGCCGGATGGTGTCGTAATAGCCTTTATTTGTTGATGGCTTTTATCTGCTGATGTTGGAGATGTTGGGAGGGAAGGAGCGAGGGTGACATTTGTGTGTGCTGTACGTTGCACCTGTGGTGGCTGGTGTTTGGTCAAATGATAGTGGATGATAAATCAGAGTCGTGTAGGATTGCAGATTGGATAGCAACACTAAGTATTCAAAAAAGATATATATATATATATATATATATATATATATATATATATATATATATATATATATATATATATATATATATATATATGTTTATTTATTCATTTATTCATTCCAGTCCTATGAATAATAGGGTATTATAATGTCTTCGTATCTTCCACTCGGCTTTAGTGATGGATTATAAAGCTTTAAAAGCTTTTCGAGTTATATGACTTCCACTGAACTTAAAATGATATTAACTGTCCTTAACTTATTTCCTCTTCAAGAAATCTTGCTTTCTCAATCCTCTGGTACCAGACAAAGATTGAATAAAATCGATAGTTAGGATGTGACTGTTGACAAATTAGATATGGACGACCCTTTCTCCCTATCTCTTTGTATAGAGTCTTTCTAATTCACGTCCCGCAAAGGAGGACACAGCATCAGCTCTAGTGCGAGGGAGGCGATGAATGAGGTCTCGTAGCCATTTGGTCCGAGGAGGAGACGTGGCTTTGCAGGGGATCCCATGCAAAAATGATTCTCATCTCGTTGCACAACAACAACAGCCTCCTCCTCCTCCTCCTCCTCCTCCTGGTGCTCCTCCTTGCCATCTCTCATTCTATGCACACGCACGATCTTCCTCCTTACAGCCATTATCAGTCCGATGTTCGCTTGCTTGGCCGTGGTGCCTTGTGTCTTATCTCTCTCTCTCTCTCTCTCTCTCTCTCTCTCTCTCTCTCTCTCTCTCTCTCTCTCTCTCTCTCTCTCTCTCTCTCAACACTTAACAACACGAACCAACCTCGCATGATTCATTCTTCAAAACTCTGTATATACAGATTTTTTCCGTTTAGCGCTCCGCGCTAGCCCTGCCCATAGGCAAAAATCTGGTATTTAAGCAATCGTCATTAGTACTCTTCTCTCTCTCTCTCTCTCTCTCTCTCTCTCTCTCTCTCTCTCTCTCTCTCTCTCTCTCTCTCTCTCGTGAGGGTGAGGGTTGTGAGGTAAAATGTTTACATCGTTACCACAAGCGGCCTCTCGACGTCTGCTGAAGGACCACAAACAACAAACCCCCCCTAAACCCCCCCCCCAAGTACCAAACACCCCCCTCCCCCTCCTCCTCCCCCCTTTCCCACCAGCTCACCTGTCAGAGTCCGCAGCGGTTTCTAGAATGTCTGGCCACCTAACGGTTTCTCCCCGTGGTCTCCAATACCGGTATCTGATTTTGGTCTCTGTGGCTTTTGGTCCTCCACTATCCTCTCTTTGCGTCAAAATGTTGTTTTCTATCTACATCTAACTGTTCTTGGTTTCTAATTGCGTTTTCTGCCCTCGGCACAAAAGTTGACTTTGGTTATCTACTTGAGGTTTCTTATACAGGGTACACAGCCCCGCTGTTTCTACCTGCAGGTATCTACCAGGAGGTGTGAAGTAGAACGCGCTTAGCGAATCATGTTGGCCTCTGGAGATAATCGCTAATCCTTTGTGGGATTAGATTGAAGACCCTCCACTCATCCATTGACAAACTAGATTACTTTTCTTTATATTTCTAATCAACACACATAATCGTCAACTGCATCTAAGGACAGCATTAAGTGACCATTATAACACAGAATTAAGATAACGACGAAAAGTCAAACCGAAGCCTTATGGAAAAGCGTAAAAGAGAATGGGAAATCGAAGACCCTCTGGGCTCGAGACGCTGTGCAAGAACATCGTCGTATATTCTCATAGATGTCACAGACGGAGCGCAACGCCGCCTTCTTACTGGCTGCCGGCTCCTACCTGAATTGCGATTGGGCGAGAGCGGACGCGGCCGAAGCGAATCTCACGGCCGGGATCCAGTGGCCCGAACTTCGAACGAAACTTTTCAGTCGGAAAAGGTTAAGATGCGAAACTTGATTGGCTGAAAAGTTGCTGATTAGTAACTTTTGACGGGGAGTTATAATTTCTATAACAGTGGGAGGATATTAAGTGAATCTTGGGTTCGTAAGGCGCATCGATTCGCGGGAAGAGTACGGAACGATGCTTCGTCAGGGCCAGTGAGATGGGCGATCGAGAGAAGGGGTAATATAATGCTCTTCCCCAGTGTGGCGCCACTGTAAGGGATTGTTCCACTTGGGACCCTCTGTGGCAATGGTCAGTATGGCTCGCAGGCAGTCCAGAGGCGATCTGAACCTCTCTTCATGGGTGATATTGGGTGTTTGAACCCTTAAACAACGGTGTGTTCAACTGGTCACGGGGTTCAGAATGTGGTGTTTGAGAGCAATCGGTATACAGATGGGGGTGGATGGATATAGATTTAATTGACTGGAAAAAATCGATGTTTCTATTAATTGGAGGCCGGATGAACGGAGTGATTCTGTAGTTCATAATGTTTATAATGTATATTAGAGAAATTTGTGCAACTGTTCACGATACGCTTTAGTTAATGCAATATTTTCATCATACTTTTGAAGAATCACTCACATATACACATACTTACATTCACAATTTACACAAACGATCACAAAAGGAAAAAAAATAAAGTCCTCATAACCCTCCACTCACAAATACTAAAAGACTCACCCAAACATTCTCAAAGACACAGCCACTTATCGCAGTGTATACAGACACTTACAGATGAACTCAACCACTCGCCCTCAAACACAAACAACGCGCACTCATCTACGTACGTGATAACTGCTCTAGTTCATAATTTCCACATTACTATTTTCATTACCTTCAATCTCCCTTCTCCCCATTACCTTCAATCTCCCTTCTCCCCATTCCAGCACAACATTCTCCCATCCCATATGACTCTCCTACTATCCCAGGCATCTGCTGAACCTTCTGCCACAATATCATCCATCCATGTTTGTAGATAAGGGATGTAGGTCACTGTTGCTACCCTCCAGCAGATAACCTCGTCACAGACCATCAGGTCTTCGGCAATCTTATCGGTGATTCGTCCTCCAGCAGATAGTCTCGTCATAGACCATCACATCTGTTATCTGTCTTATCCATGGACTGTCCTCCAGCAGATAATCTCGTCTTAGACCATCAGGTCTCCTGTTATCTATCTCATCCATGTACGTAAAATAATGTCCATTTAATAGATACGGTCCTCCCTGTTAATTTGAAAAACGATAACCCCCACACTCCATTATGGTTCTAAACTCAAAGATCAGTTTTCCGTATACTTTCATGCATAAATATATCTATATCTACATCCATCTTTATTCTCCTTTGGGGACGGTAATCGCAGAGGGGCATAAAAAGATAAACACTGGAGGATGACGAGGCGGGGGCCTGGCCAGTATTTCCCTCGACCGCTACAAAAACCAATCACATGAGAGATGCCGGGACGCCCGATGAAGTTTTTCAATTAAGCCAAGACGCGTTGACCTGCTCTTCCCTCTCTCTCTCTCTCTCTCTCTCTCTCTCTCTCTCTCTCTCTCTCTCTCTCTCTCTCTCTCTCTCCTGTGCTAATGTCACTCTCCACTTCATTCGGACGGAAAGTCTCCATTATCGAACTTTCGTTTCTCTCCCCATCAAACCTCTTTTCCCTCCGTTTCTTTCATGTTTTATTCTTATTGTTATCTACCCTGACACCTCCTCCTTCCCCCTTCCATCGTCGGGAGGCTGGACCACACTGATCGAAACCCCTGACCAACTGTATGACACTGTTCCTTGAGTCAGGTCACGGGAGAAGACCTTAGTGGGTGGCGAGTTATTATTGGGGCGACCCAGGGATACTTCATGGTGGGAGGGTTGGTGGGGGAGTTGATGATGGGGGCGAGGGGGAGAGAGGGAGGGGAGGGGGGAATTAAGGGGTAGGGAAGGAGGAGGAGGAGGAGGAGAGGTTTGGGAGAGCAAGATGGTAGAGGGATGGGGAGGAGTGGCTTCCATTGTTCTCATTATCGGAATAGTTGGTACAGGCATAACCTGTTTATTGGAAGGCGGAGGAGGGAGCGGAGGGGATAGTGGGGGAGAGAGAGAGAGAGAGAGAGAGAGAGAGAGAGAGAGAGAGAGAGAGAGAGAGAGAGAGAGAGAGAGAGAGAGAGAGAGAGAGAGAGAGAGGACGGGGGAGGGGTAATTGGGGTGTGCATCTGAATATCAGGGGAAGAGAGAGAGAGAGAGAGAGAGAGAGAGAGAGAGAGAGAGAGAGAGAGAGAGAGAGAGAGAGAGAGAGAGAGAGAGAGAGAGAGAGAGAGAGAGTTTGGATGGATTGTCAGATAGACAGATATCAAGACAGATAGACAGACAGAGAGAGAGAGGCAGACAGAGGAGAGAATGAGACTCACGGATGAAGAGAAGAAGAAGACAGGTTATTGCGTAAACAGACGGCCACAGACAGACACAGACCAACAGAGAAGGAAACAGACGAACTTACAGACAGTGAGGATCCAAGACACCAGCTGGTGTAGGGACCAAAATGGCAGACACACGGGCCTTACTTTGTTCCAGAGAAAATGGGAGTTTAGTGGGAAGGTGTTAATGGTGATGGAGGTGATGGAGGAGGGAAGGAGGGGAAGGACTGGGAAGAGATGGTAGATGGAGTGATGTCCAGGACGGGAAAAATGGAGTGAATAGATGGAGGAGGGTAGATGGTAGGATGTAGAAGGTGTATATGTGATGGAGGAGGAGAAGGGAGTGATGGAGTGAGTAGATGAAGGATGCAGAGTGCAGGGGAAGAAGAAGGAAGGGAATGATAAGAGAAATTCTTTGGGGAAGAATGAGGAGGTGGAGTAGGCAAGATAAAGAGACAGGTGGAAGATAGAGACTGGGAGAAAGAAGACGGTATAGACTAAAATGATATGCAAAGAAGGACTATAGAATCAAAACAGAAGAAGAAGAAGGGAAAACAGTGAGAAAAACAATAAGACGGAAGAAGAGGCAATAGGAAAGAGTAGGATGAAATGATGGGCTGCACAGAGAGAGAGAGAGAGAGAGAGAGAGAGAGAGAGAGAGAGAGAGAGAGAGAGAGAGAGAGAGAGAGAGAGAGAGAGAGAGAGAGAGATGAGGCACCATCTGCATGAGGCCCAGATCCGACAGCTTCCACCGAGACAAACGACCATCGTTTCCACTCATTTGTTTCTTCCCTTACACCTTTTCCTCCCTTTCCCTACCTACCTCCTCCTCCTCCTCCTCTTCCTTTATCTCTCCTCCTTTTCTCTTCCTTCCTTCCTTCCTGTTCCGTGTTCCTTCCCCAAGCCCCTTCCCATCTTACCCAACCCCCCTCCTCACCCTCTACTCCCACCCGGAACATAATGTAAAAAGCCAATTTCAAGTTTGCGTAGAGTGTATCCGCGGCGGCCCAACCCATCGCATCTCAGAGCCACCGTAATGCCAGCAATTCGGATGCAGCCTCAACAACCGCAGCGCCAGCGACGGCAGCAGCAGAAGTAGCAGCAGCAGCAGCAGCAGCAGCAGCAGCAGCAGCAGTAAGGGGACCAAAAGCAGGAGCCTTACTGGAGGAAAGAGAGGAGGAGGAGGAGGAGGAGGAGGAGGCCGCCGGCGAGTTGGTTCTTGATTCATGAGCCAAGATGAAACGTTTCGTCTCGCGCGTTTGCTGGTGTGTGGGAACGAGATTTAGTGGGAGACGCCATCTGTTTCACGGGATCTTTCTTTGCTGTTTTATAAGACCCGTGTTGTTTATTTACGATTATCTGCTGCTTAGTAAGAGATATTGAGTGTTTTATTGGGTTTATCACTTCTTCAGTAGAGATATTAAGGGATTCACTGGGTGTATCAGCGGCTTTGTAAGATGTATCGACTGTTGCACCGGTATATCAGCTGCATTTTGATAAATATCAAGTGTTTCACTGGGTTTATCAACCGATTCATGAGAGATCATAAATATTTCACTGGGTGTTTCATCTGCTCCATTTGGCACATCAGATGCTTCACTCAAGACACAATACTACTGGTTCATGAGAGGTCTCAAGTCACCAGATGAGGTTTCATTTGAATCACGTGGGATTTGAGATGAGTCGTGGGTTTTGGCTAAAACAAAGAATTTCAAAAAAAAGGCAGATGTTGCAGGAGATCTGTGTGTCCAAGTCTTGTACTCTACACGAAAGTTTGTACATAAGTTTCTGTAGGACTGATTGATGTAAGATCTACAGGATATGCTTAACAACAATCATATATTCATTCTCGTGCATTATCATACATTGCAAAATCTGATGGTAAGAAATGAGTATCCAACCTCTTTGGCTCCATTTACAAAAACATGAAATGATAAAAGTATAAACTAATGGTATTTAGTTAGAATATATTTTGTGCCGCTATATAATGTAAATTACATAGGCGACCTAAAAGTGACAGATTCAACGGTGAAACTATTCTAGAGAAACTGTTGACGACTCTTCTGTTACAATCGACTCTCGCATATCGATAGCTTTTGTCATGGATCGTCACGATAAGATGGTTTTCAGCTATATGACATGGGACGTTCTGAACAGAAGTGGTGAACTCTTATTATTGGCAAGGAGGAAAAAAAAAATATATATATATAGTGAGGGTCTTTGAGTCTGATATATCAGAAACCGTTTTCTATGTTAGCTAAATATCTATAGATTTATTGTGTAAGGTGTGAGAGGAGGATTGGTGTCTTGAATGCCACTGACCTTATGATGCTTCCTGGACAAGTTCTTGCAGTCGGTTCACGTACGATAAGACTCGACCATTACAAAAGATTCCAACACCAAGAAAGTCCTCCTTCTCCTCCTCCTCCTCCTCCTCCTCCTTCTTCTTCTCCTCCTCCTTTTCCTCCTCCGCAGCAAGAGCTCAACACTAGGTCCCTTTGTCAGGATGTTGCATGGTAGAACAGGCCAGAAACTGAAAGTCATACTAGTAAATTAGACCAGGGTTCGTGTCGAATTTGCATGCGAATAGAGGCCACAGCTGGTAGTTTATCCTAGAGGTGTTTTGTGTTTTTTTTTTTCCCTTGTGACCTAGTGATACGTAACACTGGTACCCACGTACTAGGTATATGAGGTGCGTACGTGTGTTCTGAGGTCTCAGTACCTGGTACAAGGGAAATGCTGATTTCTCAGTATTATCTCATCATCGTCTCCACGACTTTTCACGGACGGAAATGTTCTTTTGGGAAGTGTATAAGAAAGAACGAGAGGTAGCGCCAGGAACTGGTCTTATGTGATCAGGCAGTTCCAGAAGAAGGTATAACTATTATCGCATTTTTTTCCTGCAGCAAAGATATTCAGTAGCAACAAGGAACTTGCATACGTCGACCCTAGGCGGCGCTGCCCCTATTCAATCCTGTTTGTAAATGTCCTGTTGACATGATATCTGCTCTTCGTTTTCTGTCTTTTTGGACAACACTGTCGCATAAATTCCTTCGTCGCTATCTGTGGTCATAGCCACAGCAGCAGGAGCAGGATGCATGTCAGTAGAATGAACTCGCACACGCAAACGTCCCTCCTGGCTACGACACCTGGGATGGAGGGACCCAGTCAATCCTACTCCCATCTGCGTCTGTAAATGTCAAGGTCTCTGTCTATGCACCCATCGTGGACCTTACTCCAGTCCTTATCTAGTGCTGCCCTCGTCTCTACCACGGTACATTTACTCGTTGTCAGAGACTTCGACATCACTTCCCTTACTGCTCTTTTCACATCAATATTCTTCTCCACATCTCTTTACCGGAAGATGTACCCTTACCCGTCCTTGTACCATCTTCCATGAAGTCCCTATCCGTAATGCCATACTTGCTTCTAAACCCATCCGTATTCCTCTCCTGTTTCTATCCCCCGTTCTCTACTCTCTCCTCTTCGTTAAGCTCTTCTCTATCCTCCTCTCCATCCAAGCCCTCATCCTCTTCTCCGTCCCATCGCCCGTCTTTCTATCCCATCCCTGGCCAAGTCTCTGTATCGCATTACCATTCATCTGCATATCTGTTTATTTTGGTTCGTATAAATCAGTCTGAGGAGACTTGCAGACCGATGAACTCATCAGTGGGATTTGAGGCGCCGTAAAGATATACCGTTACAGTTATTCTCACTATCATTTAGCATGTTTGAGGAGCCGCGGGAAGAGTTATCTATACAGTTACCATTCCAGTAAGTCTGCATATGCTCTCCTCTCTACGCTGAGTTGCGTCTTATGGTTGATATTCTGATTTTCACTATTCCATCCCAGTTCTCCTTTGCCGTCTTTTTCAGCTCCTGCACCTGTCTCTTTACCTCTTATCCCTTTCTGGTGTACAACTCCCAATCACTTGCACTACTTCCCTGCAGGTACCGCCCATAAATATATCTTTTCTCTTTCACAAGCAGCTTTAAGAATAATAGTAAATGAGTACATAACTTGCCAATAGTTTCTTTCTTACGTAAGAGTCAGACAGGAACTCAAGCCTATAAGTTCGAAATTTGTCGGTCGATTATGTAGATATCGCCTGAATCCTTACTGTGTTTAAGTTCAAGAACAGTTCCTTCCGTGTGGGGACCTGGGGACAGCTTGTACCCATTTCCCGTCACTGTGGGTCGACTCTCGTAGCTGGTGATAAATATTAGGTAGTCCGAAGAAAATGTTTGTTTACATTACCACCTTGAATCTGCAGTAGATCTCAAAATGGAGAATGAGAGAGAGAAGAGAGAGAGAGGGGACTGTAAAAGAAAACGAGGAGGAAAAGAGAATAGAAAGAAACAATGCATTTTAGCCCAGATGATTAAGATTTCCGAATCAATGACTCTCACATTGTGCCTGTTCGTAAATGATTATGAGTGATCGTGGGTGTTATGAATGGATTAGGGAAGATTGGAGGGATCTCTGATGGCCACGAGAAGTAAAGGTTTTAGACAAAAGATAGAGAGGAAGAGGAGCAGAAAAAGACAGGAAGGAGAAATGTATTCAGAAAGTATAATGAGAGTGGTGATCAAGAATATGAAAAATGCATAGAAAAAGACAGTTAGGTACGTTGAAGTACATGGGAATGGCAGATAAATAAAAGACCTGATGGTCTATCGCGAGGTTATATGCTGGAGGACAATGAGAGTATCATACATTCCTAACATACGTAGAGGGAGACAGGATACGGAAGCAGAATGCTCCTCGCCACCCACCACTGTAGACAGATGGAGACAGGATTAGAGGAGAAAGCTCCTGGCTACCCACCAATGTAGACAGAGGGAGACGATATTGATGCAGGAGCCTCCTCGCCACTGTAAACTGTGATGCAGAAGATGGACACAGTAGACGGTATCGAAGAAGGGGAAGGAAAGGTGAGGGGAGAAGGAGAGAGAGAGAGAGAGAGAGAGAGAGAGAGAGAGAGAGAGAGAGAGAGAGAGAGAGAGAGAGAGAGAGAGAGAGAGAGGACAAAAAAACCCCTTAGAGACAAGGGGGAGAGAACCATTTCTGAATATTTACGTCACCTCCGTGTGGAGAGAGAGGGTGACAGGCAGGGGAGACTCGTCGTAGTGTTTGCTCCAACAACAGGTCTTGGGGTGAGGGATGATTTATTGCTGCTGTGGCACCGTGACCCTCTCGGGCTCCGCTTCTTCCCCTGACTGCTCAGCTCACGGTGCCTCTTTCTCTTTCTCTGTGGATTGCTGAGCCCACAGTGCCCCTCCTAGTGGGTTGCTTAGGCCATGACGCCTCTCTCAGTAGGTAGCTGAGCCTTGGTTGCATCTCTCAGTGGATTGCTGAGCCCACAATACTTCTACCAGTCATCTAATGAAACCAGAACGCATTTCTCAGTCATAGGAAGAAAGTAGAAGCTGAGTGGTACATCAAGACGTTGGAATGAGTAAGGCTGGAGAGAAAACAAAGAGGCAGAATGAGGAAGGGTGCACACTGGTGCTGTCATTATCGTTAGATTCAGGAGGTGTTCGCCTGGCATGGACCCATAGCATATAATAGTCCGTCATCTGAACCTGGATGAGAACACTGAGAATAAAGGTTTGCAAGGGAGCGTGTGCGGGCATGAAGAATAAGAGAAATGTTGGGGAGCCAGAGGTCATTTCTCAATACATGTATGACGAGAGGTTTGGTAGAAATCCTGAATGAAGAGTTACTGAAAGGAGGGAAAGAAGGACGGCCGAGAAATAAGTAAACAAAAAGAGGTAATGAACATTCGTTTGATTCAGGAGGAGGAAGAGTGGCCATCTAAACGACTGAATTAGTGAGAAGTCCCTGAAAGACACTGGAAATCAAATTGTATCTACGAGGTACGAGAGAGATTGATAGAGAGGCCGTGGAAGAGGCAATACTATAGATATAGGGCCTCACAAGCATAGTCCCTCTGTACACCACGTTGGTTCATCTCGGTTATTCTTGCCATGGATACTGGTCGTGTCAGGTTATGACATTTGTGAAAAATTCAGTCTTGCTCATAGGGTCAGCCAACTGAGAAAGGAAAAAAAAAAGATTTACGTATGCCCAATCCTGTACTCCAGTCTCTGTGTTTCAACATTTCTCTTTTATATCTACTGAGAAAAGCTGGTTGAGGATATGCAAATCAGCTTATGCATGAAAATGCAAGATGAAGGTTAACCAGACAGGCGATAAGTGATAACTCATATAGACGATTCCCGAGTCAGAAGGCAATGGAATTATCACGACTTCTCCACAATTTGCAAAAATCTTTTAGCTTCAGTCTCTAGCTGCCGGGGCAAGAGAATAGGCTTTGGCTTCAGTCTTCAGCTGCCGGGGCAGAGAATAGACTTTGGCTTCAGTCTTCAGCTGCCGGGGTAGAGAATAGACTTTGGCTTCAGTCTTCAGCTGCCGGGGGCAAGAGAATAAGCTTTGGCTTCAGTCTTCAACTGCCGGGAGCAAGAAAATAGGCTTTAGCTTCAGTCTTCAGCTGCCGGTGCAAGAGAATAAGCTTTGGCTTCAGTCTACAGCTGCCGGGAGCAAGAAAATAGGCTTTGGCTTCGGTCTACGGCTGCCGGGAGCAAGAAAATAGGCTTTGGCTTCAGTCTTCAGCTGCCGGGAGCAAGAAAATAGGCTTTGGCTTCAGTCTACAGCTACTGGGAGCAAGAAAATAGACTTTGGCTTCAGGTCTACAGCTGCCGGGAGCACGAAAATAGGCTTTGGCTTCAGTCTTCAGCTGCCGGGAGCAAGAAAATAGGCTTTGGCTTCAGTCTACAGCTGCCGGTGCAAGAGAATAGGCTTTGGCTTCAGTCTTCAGCTGCCGGGGGCAAGAGATTAGACTTTGGCTTCCCTCTTCAGCTGCCGGGGCAGGGAATAGAGGACTCTGTTTATTCACTGGACGTACGCTCTTTGAAGTTATTTGTAAACAGGAGGTGCTCAGCTCAGTGGCCATAATGCTTGCTGGTGTTCAACTGCCTCGTCGGTAAAGACAGAGCCATGATAATTGCTCACTTAAATCTTGAAACAAAGCATAATTACCGCGTAAAATAAAAGCGTAAATAGCGCTCAAGCTAAAATATTATTGTTGTCTAAGGCGATGCATAATCAACGCCTCGGAACAAAGCAAATTTAAAAGTTAATGTGACACTTAAGTGCATTACAAAGGGAGACTTTTCCTCATCAAGGGTTCTCTGGACATCGAATTTTCTCTTTTTTTCTTTTTCACCTTCTTCAGCCTTAATGGGAGGTGTGTGGTCAGGGGTGGCGAGGAGGAGCAGTGTATCAGGGAGGGGAATGGAAGGAGAGAGGAGGGAAAAGGCTCAGGGGGGTAGGCAGTAAAGGGAGAGAGGGGAGTAAGGGAGGGAGACGGGGTGGAAAGAAGCAGACGTCCACAGAAGAGCGACTCCCGGCAAACCAATGGCGCCCTGGAGATTAACCTCAACGCCGCCGAGGAATTTATATGAAAAATACTGCTTTCTCCTCCCCCATCTCTCTCTCTCTCTCTCTCTCTCTCTCTCTCTCTCTCTCTCTCTCTCTCTCTCTCTCTCTCTCCTCTGCCGCCCCGCCCCCCCTGGTTCGATCCCTCTCCCACGACCCTGCTCCCTAACCTTTGCCATCGGGTCTTCTCCCTCCTCTCCCTCCCCTCCAACACACACACACACACACACACACACACACACACACACACACACACACACACACACACACACACACACACACACACACACTCGTCTTTCATGTCCTCCCTCTCCCCCATTATCTCTTGAACTAATTCGTCCACCACAATCAACCGAAGTGCTGGTATTTAGTTCTTGTTTCATAATTAACTAAAGTGCCCTTCCTTATTTCTTTCTCTTTATTTATTCTCTCACAGTCAACTAGAGTCTTCCTCTGGCTCAAACAACCAAAGTGGTCCTCTAGTTCAAACAACCAAGATGTCTCTCTGGTTCAAACAACCAAAATGTCCCTCTGGTTCAGACAACCAAAGTGTTCCATTCCTCGCTGGGCCGAGAAGCTGTCAAACTCTAGTTTAGAGTCATTTTTGAGTAGTTTGAAAAGACTGATTTTAAGAGGGATTCATAAACCTATGATGTCTGATTAGTGAGCAACACGTTGCAACCTCTGGTAGTGGAGGGGATTAGTCGCTGACTTTCGTTGTAGATACTCTTTTTTGAGTGAGAGAGAGAGAGAGAGAGAGAGAGAGAGAGAGAGAGAGAGAGAGAGAGAGAGAGAGAGAGAGAGAAAGAGAGAGAGAGAGAGAGAGAGAGAGAGAGAGAGAGAGAGAGAGAGAGAGAGAGAGAGAGAGAGAGAGAGAGAGAGAGAGACAGGCAGACAGACAGACAGAGAATTGTTTGTGAAGAGGCATTTAATCAAACACATCCCCACACTATCTTACGTAGCTGGATCAGGGGCCAGTGTGAATAATAATGGCCAAATTCTTCTCCACAAGAGACACACGTAACCTTCCTTTTAAGACAAAGTGATGTAACTCCTCTCCTCGTCCTTCAATAATTAACACCTCAGAGGAAGTGCCGCAAGAAGTCATATGAGCTGAGGGGGCCCAATTATCTTCCCAGGAGCTTATCTCATCTGTCCTCTTTCTCCCTCACTCCACTCTCTCTCTCTCTCTCTCTCTCTCTCTCTCTCTCTCTCTCTCTCTCTCTCTCTCTCTCTCTCTCTCTCTCTCTCTCTCTCTCTCTCCAGTGAAGCAAGACGGTCTCCTCCTCCTCCTCCTCCTCCTTCTCCTCCTCCCTTACAGCTGTATCTTCTTCCCCGGAAGCATCAGCGGTAGCAAGGGAAGGGGGGAGGGAGGGAGGGCATGGGAGGTGGAGGGGAAGGGGTGGACGGCGGTAGGGGAGGGGATGGGTGGGGGAGGGGGTGGGGGCGGGCTCCGACGGAGGTGCGGTGGCCAAATGCCCCCTCATTCACGTCCCTAAGTGGGGAACGACTCGTAAACAGGACATAATGGTCACTGGTTTTTGACACAACCTCACGCCGTCTCCCCAGTCTGAGTTCTCGATTACCTGGCATTAAATGACTCATGACACTGCGCTAGTTTGGCCATTTTATGAGCGGCAGCAGTTAGTAGAATGACTGTTACACTATCTGTTATAACTTTATTTTACTTTCCTTTTCTTCTATTTGATGCAATACGTCTGCAACTATTCCTGCTGGCGTTTTTACTTCATAGCCAGTAATTTAAAGTCTTTTTCCTCTCCAGGCCCTCACTTCCTCACCTGTCTATTGAGTTCTTAGCGTTAGTTTACGATCTGGGTTGTGTGTCTGTATCTGGCACACAAGATTCATGTCGGTCTTTGATAACAGACGAGGTCATGGTCTTGGCTCAGTCTTCTTCTGATTATGGTGTCAGGTCTTCCCGCCTGCAGTCTTTCCCACCAGGATAAGAACGGAAGTAGCTCCAGAAGATAGCTAAGGGGATAGCCCTAGAGATAACATAGGAGACTGCCATGGGGTAGTCCCTAGGAGATAGCCATAGGGATAGCCCTAGGAGACTGTTATGAGGGTAGCCTTAACATCTAGCCATAGGGGTAGCCCCAGGAGACCGCCATAGAGGGTAGGAGGAGGGATAGTAGCCCAAAGAGATAGCCTTGGGGTGGAGGAGGTAGCAATTTTGAGAGAGAACCCCAAAGGTAAGAGGCGGACCGGGGAAGGAAACCCCACGTCATGTAAATCATACACACTGATGTTGATTAAGTCTTCAAAACGTCTCTTCAAATGTTTTATCACTTCTTTCACATCCTTCTGGCTGGATGATATGTTACTCGGCATCAAAAGAACGATACGTTGTATTCTCTCGCTGAGGGCATATCTACTGTCTTGCTTTGTGCTGAGTATCTCGAATCTTTACGAGGGTCAGGCGACGCTGAATTCACCTGGGGAGTATGTTCATGAGTTGGGGTGAATGTTAAGGACTTGGGACCTGGAAAATCCAGATGGTGGTTGGGTTAAGTTGTCTCAGGGCGAATGTATTTTGCATTTTACTTTTGCATATTCAGCTCGTTGAGCACGACGGTGCGACCCTTGAGCATGACGGTGCGACCCTTGAGCACGAAGATGCGACCCTTGAGCACGACGGTACGACCCTTGGATTTGATGGCTCGGCCTTTGACCCAACTCTAAAGGGATCAGGTCTAAAAGGCCAGACCATATACCCATATGTTGTACCGCCGTGCTTAAAGCCCATACTCTCGTGCTCAGCGGTCGTACCGTCGTGCGCAGGGGGGTCGCTTCTCGTTAATCATATATGATATTCTCATTGAACTATGGAAAAACCCCGTGAGTAACGCGGTTAATGACATCACCAAAGGCGTTAAACATTTAACAGAAATCACTAGTGAGATTTTGTCCGCAGTAAAGCTAACAAAAACAAAAAAAGATTAAAAAAAAACAATGACATGACATACGGTCAGTGTAGTAGCAAGCTCATCACAGTGGCCAAATGATCACTGTTCTCTCTGTGTCTTTGTTTATACCAACGTCTGAGGAGAAGAGAGATAGCAGGTCTTTATACCAGGCAGAGGAGGCTGCCTCTCACTCGTCATATCTAACCTACATATGTCTCTTTAGGTATAGTATAATACATGAAATATGATATGTATTATCCGTACAGGATCTTACTCAATTATCTTAACATAAATCAACGACAGTGAGGGAGGGGAAAAAAAGGACATGAAAAATGGCCCGACGTTTCCCTCAACACGACATAAAACGGTCCTTCGTTCTTCGTGGATCAGTATGGCGAAGTCTTCAGAATACTCTCCTTCCCCCAAGAGAAGGTCTAGTAAATAACTCTTGGGTTCCCCCTAAGCCTAAGGCCAAAGGGGGTAGCTTAGGGGACGCCCAGGGGGTAGGAATTTGGTAATGCAACCCGAGGCAGGGGAGGATAAAGGGAGGAGAAAGGGAAGGAAAGGGAAAGCTGCCAAATGTCACAGTGAACAGACGTTAACTGAAACATAAAGAATCTTGTTGAAATTCTGAACACAGAGAAATACAGAAAAATGTCCAATTACTTGATCAAAGACTTGATTAATTGGAGACAGTGAGGCCCTCGTCTCTCGTTCTCGACATAGACAACTCGGGGAAGATTAGAAACCAGTCACTTGGAAGAAACCTTCACATTTCTCTCTCCCCACACCCCCTCCATGGTATTATTCCAACACCGTGGGAACGTCTCGGGAGAGAATGGGATGAGGAGATAGTGATACTCCTTCGACAAGACTGGAAAATGAAAGACGATCATTCTTTTGTGTCTCTGCGTCTCTCATGATGTCTCAGAAAAGAGGGAAGAAGGGGGAAAGGAAAATGGTCTGGATCCATAGCTAACCGAGGCTGAAGAATGGGGAGGGGTGGAGGGGGGGAGAGGGTGGATGGGAGGGAGTGTAGGGAGATTTCTCCCTCAAAATATATTCAGCGGTGAACCGGTCGCGTGGAGGCGGAGTTCTTGCCAAAGAGACGCCTCCAAGCTTGCCTCCAAAAAAAAATCGTCGACGTGACCAATATTTTGTAAGCTGGTGGGAAGGGAGAGGGTGGTGTTAGATGATTGTGTATTGCTTTTAAAATATAAATAATTTTAGTTATTTCCTTTCGATTATGATAATTTTGGAGAGGGGTTCCTTACTGGAGAATAAGGACAACAGGGAAAAGCTTTGGCCAAGAAGGTAGAGAGAGAGAGAGAGAGAGAGAGAGAGAGAGAGAGAGAGAGAGAGAGAGAGAGAGAGAGAGAGAGAGCACGCCATGTGGGAGGGCGGAAGAGGAACAAGCAACATACCCACCCATGCCAGCTGGCACAGACCACAGTTACCGAAAAACGTCAGAACATGAAAAATTGTGGCCCGATTTAGCGGATTCCACCCTCGACCTCGCGGCCGTGAGATGAATCATTTGAGAATTAGAGAAAATGATCGACAAATGACGCCCAAAAGAAGGCGAGATCAGTGGCGATCTGAAGCCTTATTTCAGCCTTTTTCTGGTCAGGGAGATCCATGGAACAAGCTTCAGGTGTGAGGGAGACCCATGGAACAAGCTTCAGGTGTGAGGGAGACCCATGGAACAAGCTTCAGGTGTGAGGGAGACCCATGAAACAAGCTTCAAGTGTAAGGGAGACCCATGAAACAAGTTCAGGTGTGAGGGAGACCCATGGAACAAGCTTCAGGTGTGAGGAGGACCCATGAAACAAGCTTCAGGTGTGCGGGAGACCCATGGAACAAGCTTCAGGTGTGAGGGAGACCCATGGAACAAGCTTCAGGTGTGAGGGAGACCCATGAAACAAACTTCAGGTGTGAGGAGGACCCATGAAACAAACTTCAGGTGTGAGGGAGACCCATGAAACAAACTTCAGGTGTGAGGAGGACCCATGAAACAAACTTCAGGTGTGCGGGAGACCCATGAAACAAACTTAAACTTAGAGAAGACAGACGAGCAAGGCTGTCGCAAGCTCGAAGCCTTTCATCTCTTCGAGCGTACGAACCTCGAAGACCATCTTCGTCTGGTCTCTCTGCACTGGTCCGAGAAGACCTAGGAGGTGTTAAACGACGGACAACCATCGGACAACTCCCCCCCAACCCCACCCTTCCCCCCTCCACCAAAAAACGTAAGGTTAACGACGTACGGACCAGGTACGTAAGGCGGGAGTCAAGAAAGCACGGGCGTGCCAGTTGCTTGTGACCGTCTCATTAAAGGTTTTAATGTTCCTCAACGCCTCCTTGTCCCACGCGGCGGCCACTTAACAGACGCCAGCAACAATTTAATGCTTGTAAAACACCGGCACCTAAGAAAAAAAAAAAAAGGAAGGATATATATATATATATATATATATATATATATATATATATATATATATATATATATATATTTATATATTCATTTTCGCCATTTTGTCTCTTCCATACCGCTCGGGTTTCGACCTCACGAAAGATGATGTAGAAAATGGGGCTCTGGTGGTCCGCTTAAGCCTACAGATGAGTGACGTCACGCAGGACGGGTGCTTGTGATTGGTCGACGGGCATGTGATGGGTTTGGTGGCTGTTGTAAGCTGGTGGCCTTTGCTGGTTTTAGCCCTTGTTTTGTTTTAAGGTTTTAATGCTGTTTCTTGCGACCATTGCTCAGTGTAGCTTTATCAGTTTTACTATCTCTCTTATCATTCCATTTCTCACAGCAAGATCTCGTCGCATGTATCTCTCTCTCTCTCTCTCTCTCTCTCTCTCTCTCTCTCTCTCTCTCTCTCTCTCTCTCTCTCTCTCTCTCTCTCTCTCTCTATTTCTCTCTCTCTCTCTCTCTCTCTCTCTCTCTCTCTCTCTCTCTCTCTCTCTCTCTCTCTTGTAATTTTTCTATTTTGTCTCTTTGCTATCTTCCTTCATCTATACTTCTTCTTTCTTCTTTACCTCCCTCTCTGTGTTTTATTTCCCTTCACTTCCCTCTTTTTCCCACTTCTCTCCCACTTTTCATTTTCTCCTTCTTTTTTCCACTCTTTCATCTCCCTTTTCTTTTTTCATCTTATCCTACACTTTCTATCAGTCTTCGTCTTTCTTCTTCTCTTCCTCCATTTTCTTCTCCTTTTACTCTCCTTTACATTATCCCTCCACCCTCATTCTTCCTATTCTCTCCTCTTTTGGCCATTGAGCCAGTCTTCTTTCACCCTCTCTTATCTTCTTCCACTTCCTCTTTCGTTTCCACCTCTCTCTCTCTCCCCTATTTACTCACTCCTATTCCAACACTTCCCCCTCCTCTAACCCTCCCTCCTCTTGCTCCTCTCGTATATCTAGATGATGTTATCTGATGACATTTACTCCCCTACCCTTAATCAATCCACTCATCACAGAGGATATATATGAAAGCTTACGAGACCAAAATGATATCTTATGTATCACCACCCAACGACACGGCACCGGGGGCTATGACCACATTAAATCCCATTCAGTCATATGCATTTGACAGCGTGATTAAGCATTCATATCTATCGGCATTGCGGAGAGAATTATCCCGCCTGTTAAACCGCTGAGATGCCCAGTCACTCTGGATATTCCCATTAACTTCACGAAGGAACTCACGCCTTCAAATGCTTGCGGAACCTATCTCCCGCAGTTGCCTGTAGGAGGAGGAGAAGGAGGAGGAGGAGGAGGAGGAAGGGACTGGCTGGGAGCAGCCTTAGATTACTTGTTCTTCTTAGTACAGTCAATCCCCTGTGTTCACTAATGAGTGCCTGGGCCTTCTGGTAGGTGCCAGTCTTGGCACTTGCCCCTCATAAACTCCTTACTATGGCGTTATGTGCCATTAGGGAGTGCGACTGTACATTAGGATGAAGGCGTTACTCTTGTGTTGCTGACTGTGGTATGACGTACATTTGTATATTGTTTGTGTGTATGTGCGCTTGCGTGTATTTGTTTGTATGTATATTCATATAATGGATGGATAATCAAAGAAATAGATAGATGAGAAGACTAGGTCTTAAAAGCTAAGCCTTATATTCTAATTCTTATATTGGAGCTGATCTAAACTTTTCTTTTTATCGTATTGATAGAATTGTTTTATCTACACCACCAGTCACTAGCTCTTCAATGTTTTTACCACACAATTGACACAGCCATTTCATACATTTCTGCCATTCATAATTTAACATCATCTGTGGTAAGCTGAAAGCATTTACTTCACTCAACACTCAAGCAACTCTAAGTTAACACGAACTTACATATTGATTTCCCACACTATGATTCGTCTACTTCTCTATGGTGAATCTGAATCAGCTGTTAGCTATTTCTTTGAATCACTTACTTGAATTTGGTTCCAGGCGTTGACTCCCTCTCATCTCGGAAGAGCTGAGCTTCTCTCACCATCTGTAAAGTGAGAGAGATTCCTCGTTAAATCGAATTTGATAAGAAATTTGTGTATATGTATATATACTGATTCTTCTGTAGCCGTTTATTCAGTCATTCTGGGTCGTTCTCACAACTTCTAGATTAATAAGAGTTTCCCATTTTCTCCTATTTTCATTTTCTCAATTTTTTTTCCTCATGCTTTGTTGAATTTTTCAGAAAGCTTCATCCTTTCCCATTGTTTCACTCAGCAAGATGATATGTTAGAGATTTTTTGTTTTAACCTTTTGGAGGAACATTACAACTTGAGGGATATATATATATATATATATATATATATATATATATATATATATATATATATATATATATATATATATATATATATATATATGTATATATATATATATATATATATATATATATATATATATATATATATATATATATATATATATATATATATATATATATATATATATATATATATATATATATATATTATCAAGGTATCAAATTTTTTGATGATATTGGTGTTGGGACCATAACATGATGGAAGACACAGGGAAAGAGAGGGAATAAGGGAGGGAGGAGGGAGGGAGTGAGAGTGGGAGGGAGCTGGAAGGATTGAAGGAGGAAGAGGAGCAGGAGGAGGTTTGTACAGAAAATGGGGAGGGAGAATGAGGGATGAGGAGTGACTGTTGGTTAGTGTGAGAGGAAGCTGAAGAAGAGGAGGAGAAGGAGGAGAGAAGAAGGAAGAGGAGGCTAGGAGGATATTAAGGAGGGGAGAAGAAGAGAATGGTGAAGATGAAGTATCTAAATACGGAATAGTAAAGAAAAGACGATGAGTAAGACGAGGAAAATGATGAAAGCAATACGCAGCAACACAAGAGGAAGGAAATGGAAGAAGAGGAAGAGGAGGAAACTTGAGAACAAAAGGAGACAATGAAGAATTATGATATTAATGATCATAAAAATGTTAAATAACGAAGATTAAGAAGAAAGATTACAGTTACTGTTGGATGAGGCCAGGAGACTGTGGTAGGATGTAGTAAGGGTGTGGTAGGATGTGGTAAGGGTGTGGTAGGATGTGGTAAGGGTGTGGTAGGGTGTGGTATGGTGTGGTGAAGGTGTTTAGGGAGATGGATTACTCACTAACCCAGGCAGAACAGCTCTTGATCCGAAAGGAATCCTCTGCCAGACGTAGGGTAACCATCAGTCCCCCTTCCTGCCCTTCAAGATAACTTCATCAAGTGAGCTTTATCTGCCTTATCTAACGCTTGTTCAGTGATCTTATCATCACTCTGGGCCCTTCATGATTGGCGAAAGCGTATGGTTCGTGCCCGAGGGCGTGGCTAAATGTGTAGGCGTGGCAAAGACTGAGGAGGCGTGGCCAAAGACTAAGATATGGTATCGGGTGTGAAACAAATATCTG
Source organism: Panulirus ornatus (assembly GCF_036320965.1). Taxonomy (NCBI): domain Eukaryota; kingdom Metazoa; phylum Arthropoda; class Malacostraca; order Decapoda; family Palinuridae; genus Panulirus; species Panulirus ornatus. The sequence goes on from NC_092245.1 coordinate 13,564,435, forward strand.
CCGGAGGATCTGAGAGAGTGTCGTACCGCGGGGACCCACACATACACATAGCGGCTTGCTTTATATCTTTCTAATTTTAGTGACTTGATTCGATGTTCTAAGGATGAAATACAATGTTGTATAATGCACTAAGAAATGAATAAGATTAATCAGCTGAGTAAGTTAAATCAGGTGAATTAGTCTTGCATTAGTGCAACAAAATATGAAGAATAATTCCTTTGGTTTCGAAAAATATCTAAGAGGAAGAATATGTCCATTGCAATATATATATATATATATATATATATATATATATATATATATATATATATATATATATATATATATATATGATATACACCCTCAATGCCTATATTGTCCCTTCATGTCGTCCCCAACAACTTCAACTCCATCCCCAACACCAACACCAACAGCAGTAGTAGTACCTTCACCTTCACCAACAGCAATAACTTAATTACCACCACCAACAATAACAACAGCACTGTCACATCTCTTATCTCTGCTTCCACCAGCATCAACAAAATCATTTCCACCAACATCAGTATTTGCAAGGTCTTCAACACCACCTCCACCACAATCACCACCATCTCCACCAACAACAAGGGCATCTCCACCATCAACAACCACTCCAATACTAACAGCCACCACTCCTATAACTCACATAGCGTCATCAGCTACAGCAACAACCTTCGAAAACCACCATAACTCCTCTCCAGCTACAACAGCAAACTCTCTCAACCCGTGCACCAGCGAAAGACGTAACTAATCCCCACCAAGTCGAAGCCAGCGTCGCTATCAGGGAATGGGAGGCGTACTATAGGGATCAAGGGCTTGGGCCACTTTTATCTAGGCGTCGCGACGGGGCTGCGTCCGACCGCTTTAACAAGGACACTTGGCAACATGCTGTGTTGGGATTTCTAACTCCGGGATTAAAAACTTAGAGAGAGAGAGAGAGAGAGAGAGAGAGAGAGAGAGAGAGAGAGAGAGAGAGAGAGAGAGAGAGAGAGAGAGAGAGAGAGAGAGAACGGGAAGGCGTTTTGAAAAAAATTGATTACGTTGGCAGGGAAAATTTAATTGGGTTGCAAAGAAACATTTGACTAAAAGTTCGACGACCAATTTTTGGGAGGGGAAATTTAACCAGATTTGGGTTCTGATTTTGGTTCTTATTTCAGAACATGAGAAAAAGATGCCAGCCGACGGATCATCTGTTTATAATCATTGTTTTTCTGCTGTTATTAAAGACACTTTGTTTTTCTTACTTTTGATTTTGAAGCATAATTCAAACTGGAAATAATAATAATGATAATAGTAATAATGATAATAACGATAGTGATAATAACAATAATAATTATTATTATTATTATTATTATTATTATCATTATTATGATTATTATTATTATTACAATTTCTATCATCATTATCATCATTATTATTATCATTATAGAAATCATTACCACTATGATTATCATCACTGTTATTATATTTTTTTCAAACAAGATTTGTTTACATAAAAAAGTTAAAATCAAACTCTTCATAAAGAATTTATCATAAAAATAAATAACTTAAGAGTATCATTACTTACAAAATTAGAAACAATGAATATATCTTTCCAAAACACATATCCATTATGTATCTTGGAAATGCTCGGGAATGAAATGTTAAAACATTGGGGAATAAATTTCGTTAACCTTCAAAGCTTAAAAGAAAACAGTTGGTGTCTGACATGCTGGACGAATGACGTGTCCAGACGCCATATTCCTCACGTCACGTGACCACCCAGACCCCAGGTGGGCAATAATGGTAAAATAAACACGTCAAATAAAGCTCAGGTATGCACGGCAAGGCAGTTAACAATCACCCTAATTGCAATTGACGTTTAAATGTGTCTTTACCCCCTTCTTTCTCTTCTGTCAACCCCACTTCCCGTTCTCTTTCTTCATTACCCTCGTTCACCGAAATGTCCGTTTGCGTTTATGTCATAGGTGATCCAGTTAATTTAATTACCAATTATCCGATGACCTGTTCGGTTATACTTTTGCCTAGACTGAGCTTGGGTTAATCATGTTCATGTCTGTTCGTAATCATCTGGAAGCCACCTGCCTCATTTTAAATCACATTGTGATTAAATTCGTCACTAAGAACATTGTTAATTAATCTTTAAAGTAATCGCAATATTTTACGGTGATTAATCAGAGTATTAGTAATGAATAGCAATGATTAATCAGTGTCCTTGCTTATCTATTCATCAGTGAAAATATAAACAAGAAGTCTGATTCACCAATGTTTATAGTCATGACGAAGCTTCTGATTATTAATCAATGTTTATATTGATTAATAAGGAGTCATCCTTATGTTTATACCCATCACTGCGATGTGGGTTAATTGATGTTTATAGTTTAGATTACCCATGCTTATTGATAAGGTTCCTGGAAAAGATCTGGATCTCTATATAAGGTCCCTGGAAAAGATCTGGATCTCTATATATGTCCCTGGAAAAGATCTGGATCTCTATATATGTCCCTGGAAAAGATCTGGATCTCTATATATGTCCCTGGAAAAGATCTGGATCTCTATATATGTCCCTGGAAAAGATCTGGATCTCTATATATGTCCCTGGAAAATATCTGGATCTCTATATATATGTCCCTGGAAAAGTTCTGGATCAAATAGAGCGAGTATATGAGAAACTGTGTCATATAACGAGAGTTAACTTTATAAGTTAAAAGTTAGAGTCTATATCGATGCATGAGTTGTATCTGTTAGCCCTTGGAGGGAGGGAGACCAACTAGCCATCTCTGTGTCGTAAATCAGCTTTCCTCTCTCTCTCTCTCTCTCTCTCTCTCTCTCTCTCTCTCTCTCTCTCTCTCTCTCTCATGGCAACATCCTCGAGTCATAAATCAATCCCTTATGATACGATCCTGTGTCATAAATTAGCCCCGCATGACACCGTTCCTGTGTCATAAATCAGCGTGCCAGACACGATCAGAACCACCGGAGGGGCAACAGTCTGATTGCAATCTGCCAGGTCCAACAGCTGATTCGATCTTCCAGAACAGCTGATTTGTCAGAAACAGCTGATGATCTGCCAGCTGATTTGTCAGGAACAGCTGATGATCTGCCAGCTGATCTGCCAAATCAGCTGACTATGCGAGGAGCCAAGACAAGATCTAAATGCCATTTCATCGCCCGTTTGTCTTTGTGTAAAGTTCGAGCCTTTTGCATTCAACACAGTCCCACACTTGTGCATAAGACGTTTTGGTGTAAACCATATGAAACCTTTGTCTTCTGGTGTATTTTTAGATATTGTACATAATGATCTGGAAGATTTATTTGCTGGGAATAATCTTAACACTTGCTTGAAGTTTTAGTGATTATAGTTTCTTCAGGTTAATGGTCCTTGCTTCCTTTGGGATTAGCTTGAACCGCAGGCATGTATTTGCAAACGCAGGCATGTATTTGCATCAAGATATTCATCTTTCCTGGTGTATTTCCAACAGCTGTGTTGAACATGTGTGTGATGTGTTGCGGGTTCGTGGTGTATTTTAGGGAGTCTCTTGACGATATTGCGTCTTTTCGCTGGAGCTTTGTTTCCGAATGTCTTATTTATGATTGTGTTCGTGTGGGAAGAGTGAAATGAATGGGAAAGTTACGATCAAGATGAGTAAGTAGAGATTTTAGAGGAAGGAAGAACACAAGGAAACAATCAAAAAAGAGGAAGAGGAGGGAGGGAGGGAGGGGAAGAGATATAGGGAACAAAGAAGAAGAATAGGAGTTAAGAGTAGAAACATAGGTTTTGAAGACATACGAAATGAGAGAGATGATGATATTTAAAGGAGTTAAGAGAGGAAGAGGTAGGAAAGATTGGGGAGAGATAAAGAGGATGTGAAGATGTAGAAGATTGGAAGGAGAGGAAGAGGAAAAAAGGTGCAGAGGGAGGAGTAAGGGAGGGATGGGAAAGGATGATGTAGATAAGTGAATGAAGAAAATGAGGACACATATTGGATGAAAGAGGAGCAAGAGAAGGTCGAGAAGAAAGACATTCCCACCCCCCTGAGCGGGGGAGGTCGGGCGGGGTCAGAGGTCATCGTGAGAGCCAGGCACGTCTCCCAGACCTTGATACCGATCATCAATCAGGGCTCAAACTGGCCTTCTCTACGTGGCCTCTTCCTCCCTCACTTCTCCCCAACTTTTTCATGGTCATTTCGTGCGCAATTCTCCTTTCGTTTTTTGAGAACGTAAGATTCATTACCCCTCTGGCGAATTTTTTTGGAATAATTTCCGACCCATTTTGCTATCATATCTGATGATAAACACGGGGTCCGACTTCTTGCGACCGCCGTATCGCAGATATTATAAATGTTTTGCCGAAACAGTTGGAGCGAATCTAAGGCGGTAGTTCCTGGTGTTGGCGGCAGATGGCGCGAGTGTTCGTCTAGTGTTTGGGGCGTCCATCAAGCTCTGGCGTCCTCACCAACCAACACCCCCCTCCTTCCTCTCTCTATCTTACGGAATTCCGTTCTTCCATTTTTCCCCCTCGTCGCGAACGTGTTCCGAGGCTCCGAATGGTTTGGAAATGTCGAAAGGAAAATATTTGGAATGCCGTGTGCCACCGTTGTGGCGTGTGTGCGTGTCAGAACGGCGAGGAACAGCTACAGAAGGACAGCGGCACGGAGCTATGAGACCCCCGGTCATCGAGGCGAACACGCGTCGCTTCCCAGTTGGGAAGGTAATTCCTCCTTCGTCTCCTTCATTTTCTTCTTCTTCCTTCCTCCGCTTCAAGCTGCCGCTGGCCACCACCACCACCGTTTCTACTGCCGTTCCTCCTCCTGCTGCTGCTGCTGCTGCTGTTGCTTCCCGAACCTTAAGCAAAGCTATTTCCATCGTTAATGTGACGTATTTCCGACCCTTCCCGTGTCGCCAGGGAACCGTGTAAGGCCTTAGCAAAACAACGGGTCCGGCAGCTCCCTACGCCTACGAAGCGAAGGCGTCCCTTCTGTTTATTCTTAAAGGCACAGGTAAGTCCATACAGCTTGTCTTATTTACCTTACCAACCTCCCAGTGTATCTCCTTCCTTCCCCACCCTCACACCCAACCAAAATAAGACTGATATATCCGTAAATTCTGTCTATCTCTTTTTTTTTTTTTCTTCTTCTTCTTCTACTGCAATATTTCTAGACTGACAAAACCGGTCGAAATTTTATTGCGTTCTGTGATCATTTACAGCTTCCCTCCAGGTGTCGTAATGCCTTGAATATTTTTGGTGTTTGGTCACGTTCTTAATATATATATATATATATATATATATATATATATATATATATATATATATATATATATATATATATATATATATATATATATATATATACATATATATATATATATATATATATATATATATATATATATATATATATATATATATATATATAATTCATAATCTGATTATCCACTCTAAGTTCCTTGAATTAGGAAAACGCAACTTATGAAAATAATAGAAATATGGCAGATTTCAAATTACATATTTTTAGATACCTGTAAACCTCCGGACGGGAAAGAAAAAAAAAACAGAATTGCACGGAAGTTTTTATTATATTTGGCCAGAGCTTATGTAAATATTGTTAGCCAACCATCCCAAAGCATATCTTTCGTAATCATGTTTGCACAATTTCGCTTGGATAAACAAAAATTATTTTTTTATCTTAGTTATATATATATAAGTATTAACATAAAAACCCAGTCCTAAATGTAGTCACACACACACACACACACACACACACACACACACACACACATATATATATATATATATATATATATATATATATATATATATATATATATATATATATATATATATATATATATATATCCGGCCAGTATTCCATGATGATATTGATGATATTACATATGATAAACCTGTTTAAATTGTATTAAATAATTCTTTAATGATCCTTCCTTACCTCTGAATTTCTAGATGTATTGATATCGCTATATCGGTTGCTGCAAGTGCTTGCTATGCACCAGGCACAGAAAATGCTGTGTACGTGAGACACAGAAAATGTCTCGTATCGCTTCTATGCTTCTCATATATCGTCTTGAAGGCAGAGGCATACAATAGTGCGTGCAATCCACTCACGATATTTTGCAATTTGCAAATTTCTGTTTTAGTTTGCATAATGTATATTTCGTCCATTTTCTTCTTTCCCATATCTTTCTCTGTTTCACCTTTATTCTATACATTGTCTTTGTTTATATAGATATAAATATATTTCCTTTTATGTGTATATATCTTTATTTTGTTTACCTTGAAATGCTTCATTTAATCCACCTTCCTGAGTCTAATTTATCTTTATTTTCATTTTTCACAATCTTTATTTCGCCCACATTCATTGCTTCTATGCCTCTTTCTCCATGTGAATATAATCTTTACTTCATACACCTGTTTTGTTATTGTTCTTTTCTTTATTTCCACACGCTATATTTTGCACGCCTTGGCACCTGTGTTTATTTATTTTTCTTCTCATATGATTTATTTCAATTACATTCTTTAATGTTGTTTTTGCCTCTATGTATTAATTTCATCCTCTTTCTTTGTTCCTATATTTATTTCTTCTTCGCATGCAGATTAATACACATGTACCTGCAAAAAAAAAAAAAAAAGGTGGCCATAAAATTTAGCTTTCTCATAGATTTTCATAGTTTCTGTTACCTTCACCTGAGGGAATAGACTTATTCATCTCATCACATCTCCTTCGCCATGATCTATCCCAAAGTCGAGAAGCAGATAAAGAAATACTTCATCGATCGTCCACTTTAGATATTTCCATCCTAATGTTTATTACTCTTTTTCGAGATTTTTCCTTCGTGCACAGTTACATATAGACACACAAACATATAGAAATACACGTATACTTGTATAATGCCAGTAGAACAATGCTTCTCCAAACTTATGATAATTTTTTTACTGATTCCTCATCAATGTTGTGATTATTTCTCTTCTTATTTCTCTTGATATCCTTCTTGGTGCGTTTTTCCGTCCATACACATGAATATATCCATTTCTCACGCACACACGTACAGACACACGAGAGTATCTATAGATATAACTCTCAGAGGGCGACGGTCCTCAACAGCTAGTTGTCTGGTGAGGTGGGTGTCGGGAGAGGAACTGACATACAGGTGGTCCACACACCCCACACTATAATAAAACAAAATTGCCTAATATAGACAAACTTTTTTCTGTCTTCCTTTTTTCTTTTTTCTTTTTTTTTTTTTACCTACACCCGATTTTAAGGGTTCCGATGGATTGTCGTATTCCCTAGGCCGCAGCCAGCACTTAAGACGCCTTAAATTAGCATAATCGTAAATATGCAAATGGGAATAGTACGGCTCGTTTTTACCCTTATTCTTACCCACAGGCTCTGCCCAGACCCACACACACACACACACACACACACACACACACACACACACACACACACACACACACACGTCTTCAGGGTTCTCTCTATTTCATCCGAAAAAAAAAATGAAATCTTTTTGAGGGTAGTAGAGGTTCTTCTGTTTACGGGGAAGATTGGATACTGAAAGCTTGCTTGTCTCCGAAGATGGCTGGAAGATCTGGCTTGCCGAGCGGGCGAAGGCGGTGTATTCACTCCTTCCTTCCCTGTGGGAGTAAATTGGGATGATTTTATTGATGGAGATGGTTAATGCGACAAGATGGCGTAATGGGAGGCTGTTGGCGGGAAAGACGATGGTGCGTTCCATCTATAACACGTCAGCTTTGTGTGGTATTCTTAACTCTATGACATTTCCATATCCTTAGGACCTTAAGGAGATTCATATGTGTATAAATCATGCAGTAATAACTTTTATGTCGAATTGGTGATTTCCTTTGAGACAGTTGGGTATGTCTGTTTTTATGTTCGCTCAATCACTTCATATATGAATATTTACGGTTGTTTAATTATGACGTCTCACTATCTTCTGTACAATAAAACGTATCCGTTCACCGTAGCGGGAGATCAATATAATTATAATGAACAAATAGAAATCATTATTATTATCATTATCATTATTATTATTATTATTATTGTTATTATCATCATTAATAATATTATTATTATTATCATTATTATTATTATTATTATTATTATTATTATTATTATTATTACTATTATTATTACTATTGTCATTATTGTTATTATCATTATCATTATTATTATTATTATTATTATTATTATCATTATTATTATTATAATAATTATCATTATCATTATTATTAGTATTATTTATATTGATGTCATTATCATTATCATTATCATCATTGCTATTTCTTTTTATCTTTATTATTATTATCAGTGTTATTACTATCATTATTATTATCATTAGTCGTAGTATTATTAGTATTATTATTATTAGTATTATTATCATTATTATCATTATCATTATTATTACCGACTTCTTAATAATCATCTTAACCTTCAATAGCGTCATGAACAATAATGTTGATTAATACCAAAGTGAGATTCAAGTGGATGATCAACTGTTATCAAAAAATTAACTTTTAGATAATTCTTTTTCTCTCAAATCTTTAAAGTAAAATTTTCTAATATTCAGAAAATAAAATGTGATTAGATTTCCATCAAAGTGAAATGTTAATTTCGGTTCAGATAATTTTTCATATTTATGATACATATGTGAAGCATCATAACTACTCCACACGCATTATATACATACATATATATATATATATATATATATATATATATATATATATATATATATATATATATATATATATATATATATATATATATATGTATATATATATGTATGTCGTCGCTACCTTGGGAATGATTTAAAAGAATATTTACATTGTTGGAGGCACAAATGAGGATTTTTCAGATTCATAAGTTTTTGAATATTGATATGAATTTCATCCATTATTTACATGACAAAGTCTGCCCCAGAATGTTGGTGGTATTTGGATCCATGACACCACACACACTTAACTTAGAAATTCATAAACACGACTACGAATTCATTATTATTAGAGTGACACAAACACACACACACACACACACACACACACACACACATGAATATTCTTGTAAAATTTAAAACATAAGTGCGTGCCTCTCCCCGCTCCTCAGTCTTCCTTTGAATCAGTTTTTCGAGTGAAATATAAGCGTGTCTTGTTGGCTGGTTTATTCTGGTGGGCGTTTGGCGCTGGCGGGTGCCAATAATGCCTCGTGCTGTTGCAAATTGACCATGTAATTTCTCCTGTTCACACAGCAGAGAATGAGGTGTTTCACGCCATAATCTGGTGTGTGTGTGTGTTTGTGTGTGTGTGAGTTGTCAATTCAACTCTTGAAGCGACCTCAATTGTCTCCCCTTCAACCCGTAAACTACATGCGTCCTTTACGTAATCCTCAACACCACAGCTAATTACCACCACACACTTTAAAACTCCAACACCACCACCAACATCAATACCATCACCACCATCGTCATCTCCACCACCAACGCTAACACGACCAACCTCATCACACCTCATCATCTCCAACACAACACCGTGCCTTTTACACATCAGCCCTTTTTACCGGGAGGGTCAGCTACGTCATCATACATCCGGTAGCCATCTTGGGTTTACCGGGGAACGTTAATTCGGTTCTCCCGGTCCTGGGCGGCGCGTCGCTGCTCCGCCGGTGACCAAGCCTACCCCTGCGTCACCGGTACCGGACGTGCTGGGGTCGTGGTGAGAGAGAGAGAGAAGCGATCGTCTTTAGGTAAACCAACAACACGACTGACATAGAGGTAAACTCTCCCTCCAGTGGTCCACAGATGGGATTAACCAGCGAGAGTTTACCTGATAGTTTACATCTCAGTGACTTGACGCAAGGTTATTGGGTTTTTGAAGGACCATCAAAACGTGTTTAGGATTTAGAAGACTGTGATTTAGATGGAAATATAGAGCAAAAGAGGAAGGAAGGGAAGCTTCACCCCACCATGATTAAAAAAAAAAGAAAAAGAAAACCGATTACTTCACTAATTTTTCATTCTTCACGAATCTTTCAGTATTTCATGAACTCTTCCTTCGTTTCATGCATCTTTCATAATCCCATGCATCCTTCATCGTGTTCCTCTGAATCATGGGTTAAGTTTTCTTCTGAAGCTAACTTGTGAGAGAGAGAGAGAGTGTTTTATGAGTGTCTCGTGTACCCTGTGACATCAGACAGACCCACCCCCAACCCCCAACCCCCACCTGATGATTTATGAGTTTATGAGTATATCATACGACATCTTTATGCACATCGTGTCAGTGAGTCGATCTGTCTATAACATCTGTATGGTTGAGTAGCCTCTTCGGTAAACACACACACACACACACACACACACACACACACACACACACACACACTACATATATATATATATATATATATATATATATATATATATATATATATATATATATATATATATATATATATATATATATTACACCATTATACCACGAGTGGGTACACGCCTCTCGTGGCCAAATATTTACACTGTAAATCTCACTTAGCGTAATGTATGAGACCTCTTTGGCAGGTGTAACATTATATCCATCTTTTGGTATACGTAAGTGGTGGTCTATAACAAACACTTAAACTCTCTCTAAAGCATAAGACTCCGGGATAAGTGTTGTTTGTGTACACAAACACCTACGTACTGATAAGCACAAACATCAGCCATAACAAACAGGTGCTTAAGAAAGTCTGACTGTCTATTTCATAACACATGGGAATGTATATATATATATATATATATATATATATATATATATATATATATATATATATATATATATATATAATGTATATGTGTGTGTATGTTTGTCTGTTTGCTTGTCTGTCTGCCTGTATGTCTGTCTGTGCCTGTGTGTGTGTGTGTGCGTGCAGACAATGATACTGCGTTCAAGTACTGGAAGCTTTTAGATCCAACAAGGAAGAATGATATCGTCTCCTGCATTAATAAAGCAGACTCAGGAATTATTACAGCCGCGGTGAATGTGAGGGATTGAGTATCAACACCCCTTTAAGACAACTGGATCCCATCGATCACCAGGTGTGTGTGTGTGTGGGTGTGAGATCCACGACGCTGGGCGACACTGCAGCCAGCCAAACCACCGTCTCTTGGTACGAGCCATCATGGCTGGTGATTGCGACTGCCGCAGTCACCAGCCGCCGCTGCCGCCGCCGCCGCCGCCGTCGGGCTGGCTTGCCGGGAGAGAGAGAGAGAGAGAGAGAGAGAGAGAGAGAGAGAGAGAGAGAGAGAGAGAGAGAGAGAGAGGAGGTCCGGTATATATTTGGTAGTAAGATGATATAAACAGCTTAGTGGTAACCTAATTTCTTAAAGGTGTGTGTGTGTGTGTGTGTGTGTGTGTGTGAGGATGTCTGGGTGGGCGGATTAAGACCCTTCATGTGAGCGAGTCATAAACACAACAAACAATTAGACGCCACGCTGGGGCCGAGGGGGGTTGGGGGGGTGGGGGGGTCCCTCATGATCACAGAGAATCAGAAACTAGTCATCAATAATTCGCTATAGAAATCACGTAAGATAAATGTATACATACACACGAAAGGTTTATACTATAATTAAGGTAATTAGAAGACAAAAGTCCTTTGATGAAGTCGGTCGTTTGAATGGGGGGAATTCAGGTGGTTTTTTTTTTTTTTTTTGAGAGAGAGAGGGGGGAAAGGGAGGGGGAAAGGGAGGGGGAAAGGGAGGGGGAAAGGGAGGGGGGAGAGGGGGCAGCGAATCATCCGCAACGAATCAATGATTCACGCTCGAGATTCCATCGTGCGAATCAGTGGAGGAATAAGCAGCTGGGGCGTGATGAAGACGCTTCGCTGGGCCTCTGCGCCACCGCTGCCTCCAGCAGCCAGCAAGGGATGAATTACTACACAGTAAAACTCACGATACACACTCGAATTGCTTTGAGCAGTCGGCGATGTGCTCCCAGATTGGTTCGTATGATTTCACACTGGCGGCGATGGTGGTGGTAATTGTGGTCGTTGTGGTGGTAGTAATAGTGGTAGTAGTAGTAGTAGTAGTAGTCTGGTCCCCTGAAATGATGGGAGGGAGAGGGAGATGGTGGTGTCATTTATCATACTGGATTGTGTCTACCTACTCTGAGCCGGAGAGTTGAATCCCCTAGAGTTTATCAGAATGAAGTGGATGGAGGACGTGTGGATTACAACCCTCGATTTTACAACTGGATTTCAGCACTTCGTTGTGAAATGTTTGTCGGTAGTGACAGTTTTCACACTCGTTTGTAAATCAAGTGTTGTGGGAAGGATTCTATGGGTGTGTGTGTGCGTAGGAATGGTTTTTGAGATGCGTTTTTGGCCTGCGCAAAGTGAATGGTTTGATGAAAGTATTGACCCTACTGGGGCTGAAGACTGGGAAGAAAATATAGACATTGGCTATAGAAGAATAGTAAATGGGTTGGATTATCTATCAGACTTTATTGGGTATTTCTACCAGACATTACAAAAGTTTCAGATACTCGCTAATACATTCATATGATTACCTCGACCAGCGTTGATCATATGACCCTCAGACGCTCTGTATATGAGGCTTCAAAGCTGCGTTCGTCAAGAGCAAGGAATGAACGAGAGAGTCTTCGACAACGCTGTACTCCTTTTCGTCCACTGACGATGATATAAGAACCTCAACAGAGTTGACTCTCAAAGTAACCACACGCACAAACACACACACACACACACACACACACACACACACACACACACACACACTTCACCAACATACCTGTTGCGCTAATTTTTGCAGTGTCTGGACGAGGCCATTACTGGATATGATTGCATCATAAAATCATGACCACGTGTCACTTCAGCAACCCTCTGCAACTGGGGATTCCTCCCACCCTACTACCCCTTTCCACTTCCCTTACCATCCCACCTCCCCATTCCAGATCTATCCCACCTCTTGAAAAAAGGAATATACAGAAAGCTGAAGAAAGAGATAGTCGGAAAAGAGAGAGGAAAACACATTTATGGTCTCGGGTGGAGTGAGGGGACGGATGATAAACGCTGAAGAAGGAGGAAAAGAAGGAACACAACCAGAAGGCAATAAAGAAAGAGGAAGACAAATTGCTGAAGGTCCGTCGGACAAGATCGTTATAAAAGACAGGTAAGAAGGAGAACCAGGTGGAAGCTAGAGGAAGGCCATAAACGAGGAAATTTATGAGAATTATACAAAATAATTAGAAAAACATTGAAGAAAAGGAAACAGGAAAGAATATTGAAGAAAAATGGATAAAGGGAAAAAAAGGTGATGATGAAGAAGAAGAAGAAAAAGAAAAAATGAAGAAGGAGGAGCAGGAGGAGGAGAAAAAAAAAGAAAGAAGAGGAAGAAGATGCGACGAAGAAGAAGCGTTAAAGAAGAAGAAGAGGAGGGGAGGAGGCGGATAATAAGAAGATGAAGAAAATGAAGAAGCAGAAGAAGAAGAAGAAGAAGAAGAAGAAGAAGAAGAAGAAGAAGAAGAGGGGGCAGGAGGCGGATAATAAGAAGATGAAAAAGAAGAAGAAGAAGAAGAAGAAGAAGAAGAAGAAGAAGAAGAAGAAGAAGAAGAAGAACAAGAAGAAGAAGAAGAATCCTGGAGGCAAGCAACAAGAAGAATACTAAGGACCTCAGCGTCTAGTGTGTCTGGACATATGCTAGTCGCCGACGGTTCCCGCCGCCGTCAGTTGCCGGACCGGCATATACCTCATGAATATAAATGATAACTGATTTTCTTCAAAGTAAATGGAACAAGTGGTTCGTCCCGCAAGAAGAGTTTCACAATAAAAGACAAACGCGTGGCAGCATCTTACACGAGAGAGAATGTTTTATTATTATAAATATGAAATGTATCTATGGAAATATTGCTTGATATTTATATGTTTAAAGTTAAGTCTTTGGTTCCTATCTTCCTCCACTCCCGTGTACTCCCCTCCCCACCTTACTCTCCCCTCCCCCCTTCTCTCTCCCCCTGCCAACATCCCCCCACCCCACCAGGCCTGGGGAAGGGGGAGCAGGTGGACAGGCATGATAAAGCGCAGCCGGCTACCGCCTCCTTGCTCCCCAGGTATAGACACGTTCCCCTGCTGAGGCGCCTCCTGGGGAGGGTTGCTGGATGATGGGGCCCCCTGGGGAGGGTTGCTGGGTGCTGGGGTCTCCTAGGGATGGTTGCTGGGTGCTAGGCCCTTCTGGGGAGAGTTGCTTGGTGCTTGGGCCCTTCTGGGGGAGGGATGCTGGTTACAAAGGCCTTCATGGAGGGGAGGGTGCTCGGTGCTGGGGGCTCCTTGGGTAGGGTCCTTTGGTGCTGGGGTCCTCCTGGGGAAGCGGTGCTAGATTCTAGGATCTTCTGGGGAGGGGTGCTAGGTACTGGGCCCCACTTGGAAAAGGGGCGCAGCAATCCTCTTGGAGAAGTGGGTGCTGGATGTTGCTGGGCCTCCTCGGGAAGGGTTCTGGGTTCTGGAAGCCTCTTGGGAAAGGTGTTCTTGGGTTTCCTGGGGTAAGGAACTGGGACCTTCCTGGGGAAGGAACGCACTGTGCTGGGGAAGCCTACACTGTCCCCTCTCTCTCTTATCTTATCTTCACGGACATTCTACCTTCCTCCGTTTTCCATCCCTGTCTCCACTATCTTATTCTTTACTCTTTTTCTTTTTCGTAAAGGTAATCTGTCATCCTCTTTATTCCAGAGCTATATATTTTGTCTTCATATTAAGGATTTTTCACTTATAATAATTTTCTCTACGTCTATCTTAATGTTATTAACCTTTCCATACATCAATTTTTTCTTCCTTATCTGTCATTTATTTCATTTACGTTCTTCCTTTTTCTTTTTAGTTTTCTTTGTTTTTCAATGTCTGTTTTAATCAGTAACCACCTTTCTCTCGTTTTTTTTCTATTATTTTCTTGTGTTTTTGCTCCACAAACGTTTTCTGTCGTACTCAAGGATCGTTCCATCGTACTCAAGCATCGTACCATCGTACTCAAGGAATGTACCATCGTAATTTAGGATCGTACCATCGTACTCAAGGGTCTTACCATCGCATTCAAGGATCGCATCGTCGTACTCAATGGTTTCAACTATTTTCCTCACGATATCCCACAATTTGGTAATAGCTGTACTAGTGGTGATGAGACAAGTCTACATTACCAGTAGTTTAGGCCACAAACATCGTTACGATCATGGTGTGCATTGCTAATTGACCATTAATTAGTGGTAATGTGGTCTCATTAACCGACCGCTGTAATTATTCCCCAGTAGACTATTGCCTGGTGTTTTGTGTAATTACCTTCTTGTAATCACCCAGTTGTACAGTACAGGGGAGGAGGCTTTACCTACACTCGTGGGACCCTCATCTCTTTACTCTCAAAATTTATTTTTTAAAACTTTTGTATAATATTTTACCTTCACATGTTCATTAATTAAGCTATTCCATTTAATCACTACAGTTACTCTGTAGAAATACTTCTTTGCATCGTTATTTGATACTGTTTTTGTTCAATTTTTTTTTGTTATGACTACTCATTTCTTTGGCACTTCTCGAGGGTTTCCTTGTTTCTCAAAAATTTCTCAAAAATTAAGATATATGAAAGGAACGTTTTAAAATCCCATCTAGCCGAATCTCTTCATATCAATTACCATTTCCTCAAAAAGAGAAAACATTAATTTGAACTCCAACAATCTAACTTCACCAGAGACTTTTAAAAAAGTTATTATCTCACAAAAATATTCCCGTCAGACTTTTTTCTTTCTCAATGCTAGATCAACTTTTATCATAGTAATCTACAACCTATAACAACCCATTCGTATTAGTTGCTACATCATAACATTGTTATCGTAGTCCTAAACTGAGACTTAACAACCTTTATCTCTCATATCTCATTGTCACAGACAACAGCTAATATCCTCGCCTATTAACAGTCTCCTTAACAACCTTGTACAACCAAGTTCTTCACAACAGCCTCGTTCAGAGCGATGATCCTTGACCCTAACAACAACAGCAACATCTTCAAGGGGGAAATTCTTTTTTTACTAGCGATATTCTCTACGTAGCAGCTCTTGCTAACAAGCCGCCCTTTTCTAGCCGGTTTTACGGACAATTTTTGGCTTCATATCGGATAACCACCTGCTGGCTCTTATATCTAACAAGCGATGCATAGATACTTTTTCCCTCTCCTCCTAATCTTATCCACATAAAGACTTTCTTTAATGTGTCCTTCTTAGCCATTTTCTGCCGACCATCTTGCACTGATGTCAAATTTTTAACCACATTCAGCGTTTTCAACTCACGTTTTACATTCGCCACAAACACTTTTTGTTTTTATTTTCGCAAGGGATCTCTTCAGTGTAGCAGGTCTTGCTAATGAGATGTCTCACCCTAGCGTGTTTCGCTAATAATCCCAGCCTCGTATCATTAGCCTTGCCGTCAGCGTTACCTCCACTTTAGCGGCTCAGTTCCTTCCGTCAGTGGTGTCATCGTCAGAGGGTGTCACCTGAGACATGCCCTGGCGTATCATATTTGACGTTTCTTATTGTAATTAGAGAAGAGTAACGAGGAGAGGGATGCGTGGCTCTGTCTGATATGTTGTCTGGTTTGACGATTATCCGTAGCACTTAGGCGTTGCAAGCACGTAAGCGTATTTGTCCTCTGAATTTATATCATGCGGAGAGAGAGAGAGAGAGAGAGAGAGAGAGAGAGAGAGAGAGAGAGAGAGAGAGAGAGAGAGAGAGAGAGAGAACGTGCATCATTCGTCAGTATGTTTATATACAAGAACATATCTTGCCTGACGTTGGAGGCTATCATATATCTCAATGAAATCTCTATGTCTCTCATGGTAGGTCTTGCACGATATCTCTCTCTCTCTCTCTCTCTCTCTCTCTCTCTCTCTCTCTCTCTCTCTCTCTCTCTCTCTCTCTCTCTCTCTCAGTGTAAAGGTACATTTGAAAACAGATAGAGACATTTTTTTTTCTTTTCCTTTGACGTTTTCATACCACCGAGGCGCACGTGTCCACAATTATGTATGTACTGCACACATTTAATCTTCCTGGCATGTGTATAAAACGCACCCAGACGCACCAAGCAAAAACGTGTATCAATTTCAGAGTATTGTATTAAAAGGCTAAATGTTTGGCGGATTTTGTTTCATGTTAAAAAGGATTTTCGAGGGAGGGACGGAGGGAGGGAGGGAGAGAGAGAGAGGAAGATGAGGGGGGAGGGAGAGATAAGGGAGAAAAAGCTTTCCGTATGAGTTGATGAAGGGAGAGATATTAAGGACATTCGTACCTAATATATTCCCCAGCTTTTTCAGCCCAGAGCAAGTGAACACGAGGGAAGTGTGTTTGTCTGATGAAATAAAAAAAAAAAGTTTGGCTTTAGATTTTACCCTGTTTGTCTTACGAGCTAATGGTGACCAAGCGAGAAAACCCAAAGAATTATATGTATTATGTAAATTTTGGGAAAAACAAGCAATAGATGTTTTTTTCTTTCAGGAAAATGAGAGAAAGAAGTCCCCTTTTTGAACGGATTTGAAGAAAACGGAAACAGAAATTTTGCCTCATCTTATTTTCTTAACTCTTGGTGTTGACGATAAGAAATATTAGAGGTCGTCAGTGGATTCCCTCAGGCAATCTCTCCTCATTCCTCCTCCCACACCGACATGGAAACGCTCTTCCGCACGGGACCTCGACAATGGGATCTAACACCTTTCCACCCTCAGTATTTCTGGGAGGGGGAAGAATCCAACACCCCTCCTCCCCAGCTTGCGATCACGAGCCTTAAAAACGCTCTCAGAGTTGGATTCCAAGAGGAACATTTCGCCTCAGGCTTTCGCCAGACTAGGCTTTTTGCAAGACGCTTTATATATGTATCTAAAAGTAAGGCGTTTCGACCATGTTGATAAAAAAAAATTCCAAGGAGAGTCTAAGGTTTGTTTTCCGTCCTGTAGAGTATTTCTAAACGTACCAGAAAAAGAAAGAAAGATGTTTGTTTTGAATCAACATCGTGGAATTAGATCTTTGAAATGAAAGGATGGATAGTAGTAGCCGACCCTCCGTCACTTTTGATCGGAAAAACAAGTGAGAAGCCTTTAGCATTTCACACAAAATCGACTGACGAAAGATAAAAGAATTACTTCATTACCTAAGTCGTCCTCCGTCGAATCAGATCCAGTCGGTATAGCAACAAAAATTCAAGGATGGACAGTGGAACTATCAGCCTTACGCCTACACTTCATAAGAAAGTATTAGTTTGCGAAGCTTCAGATCACGTCTATAGAAGGAGACGGAACAATGAGATGCTCACTACGTCAGAATCGTAAGTGGGCTTAACTGCCGAAGTGCGAAAGACTTCGTGAGACCTGAGTTCGAGGTAGATCACGATGGCTGACCACTTGACGAGGATTAACGAACCTCCATCTTGAAAGACTGCTCACACCAGCGTATTTCGTAACAGAAAAATGAGCAGTCAGTTTTAGAAAATGTGAGGTCGTGGACGTGGTGGATAGAAGAGGTGAAACAAATCCAGACTGACAGATGAATAAAGCTTTTACTGTAACTCTCTTAAGTTTGGATATTGTCGTAAAGCTTTGAACTACGAAATGCTTTGAAATCCCCTCACTCTTTTTGTTTGTGTGTATGTGTGTGTGTGTGTGTGTGTGTGTGGGGTGGTATTAGCCGCGTCATTGGCGGAACTTTGAATTCAAAAGCATTCGAGATTTCTTTTAGGTTCGTTGAGTCGTGTGTGCAACTTGGAAGCATGCGCGGTGTAACCTATCTATCATGCCTGCGTGAGCTGGTTGCTTAGCGCAAGCTTTTGACTGAACCTCATTCGCGGTATTGACCCCAAAAAGGATCATCACCGAAAGGCAAAAGTTATTCATATATTCATCCGTGTTATTATGATCTTTTTTTTTCTTCATTCTTTTTCATTTCTCTTCGTCTTATTTCAACTCATCGGTCATTCGTCCTTACACGATAATGAGAACTTCGTAATGTAGTTAACGTAGACAGAAATATGGTGTATGTCCTGCTTGTACAATACAAAATCTGGTTCCGCCCTTTTTTTTTCTACTCTCTCTCTCTCTCTCTCTCTCTCTCTCTCTCTCTCTCTCTCTCTCTCTCTCTCTCTCTCTCTCTCTCTCTCTCATTCCGTCGGGAAGGAGGAACTTCATACACAACTTTCAAGGGAACTCACTCAAAATTTCATCAACTTTTCCAGTTCTAAAGAAGCCGCAGAGAATAAAGCGCCCCCTCCCCCTCCAAATATGTTGCCGGGTTGGATGGGGGAAAGTAGGTAGCGGGATGGTGAAGGAGGGGATGGTGTGAGGGAGGGAGGGTGGGAAGGGAAGGGAAGGGAAGGGAAGGGAGTATACAGGGAAGAGGGAGGCGTCTGGAAAAATTTTTTTCTGGACGCCTGGAAAAGGTCGTTCCGTTCCAGTGGGCCTCTAGTTTGTTGCAAAAGTTAGATTGGACGCCAAAGTTGTGATGAAGACCCGAAATTTTTCGCAATTGATCACATGAAAGATGCTCCAGGCAAAGACTTTTTTGTTGTTGTTGTTTAAAAAAAACCGCAACTTTTTTTTTTTTCTAAAGGCTTTTCTTTTCCTCTATCTATCATCTGTCTATTTGTTACCTCATGCACAGAGATGTGTCTTTTATTTCCTCTTTTGCTCACGAAAGATTCTTCAAGTTCTGGGTTTGTTTATGAGGTTTTATGACCCGCTCGTATACAACCGCAGAGGAAATTTAAACAAAAGTTTAAATGGTGGGTAGTCTTACGTTTATTTGTTTATACTTTTTATTTTTGGAAGGCACCGATCAAGGGTACTGGTGCTGATATATTACTCATTTATCTATCTACCTATCTATCTATCTATCTATCTATCTATCTATCTATCTATCTATCTATCTATCTAGATAACAAGATTGTTCCCTTCCCTGACACGTTAGTAAAGGGTCTTGCCTGACTGAGGTCCTGCTTGGGATAGATACACTTTGGGTTGTGCTTGAATGAAGTCCTACTTGAGTGAGGTCCTCCTTGGATGAGATCTGGCTTCAGTAAGTTTCTGTAGGTGATATCTTCCTCAGGTGAAGTCCTGCTTAGGCGAGGTCTTGCTCGGGTAAGGCGAGATCCTGCTTGGGTGAGGTTCTCCTCGGGTGAGCTCCTGCTTCAGCGAGGTTCAGTCCGGGTCAGGTCAAGACATCTGGCTCGACCTCGTCTTGGGTTTCGTCTGGAGGGAGACGCCAGTTGGTACAATAAAGGCCTCAGACAACTTGCGGATTCGAAGCTGTTTCTGAGAACACTCGGGTCTACCTTCTCCGAAAACTTCTCGTGTGTGTGTATGTGTGTAGCTACGAATCCAGTCAGATCCAAGATCGTGCAACAGCACCAGAGAGAGAGAGAGAGAGAGAGAGAGAGAGAGAGAGAGAGAGAGAGAGAGAGAGAGAGAGAGAGAGAGAGAGAGAGACAGAGACAGAGACAGAGAGAGAGAGAGATGCTTCACATGACGTATGGACTGATGCAAATGAAGCAATGTGATCAAATAAGTCCCAAGTGGTTTAGTAACTGTCTTCGTCAGCGATCAACCACCAGTCTCCGGTGATCAACATCACGCGCCTCTTGAGCCTGATAGAACGCGTGTTGCCCCCGTGATCGTGTGCTGGACACGTGTTCTCCCTGCATCGTGGCAGACACCACTTGGGCAGGGGGGCGTGGGCAGGGGGGCGTGGGCAGGGGGGGCGGCGTGGGAGGAGGGGGGGGGGGGCAGCAACACGTGCTCTGCCTGACCCCCATCACCCCTCCAGACAGACGAGAAAGAGAGTATGTGCTGGTCCGTGACCCCAGCGGCTCACCTCCAGTAACAAGGACCTTGTAAAGTCACCCTTAAGGAAAGGGATCAGGAGGGAGGGAGGGGGAAGGAAGGAGGAGGGAGGTGTGGAGGAGTGGGTGGAGGTGGTGGTTTGTCTTGATCTTGACCCTTAGGAGGGGAAGGGGAGGGGGAGCAGGCAGGTTACACGCCTACCGTTGGTAAGGTTGGCGGGGGGCCAAAGCCTCCTGGCCCAGGCTTAATATTTGGCCACGCTGAGCACATTTGGCCGCTTTATTACCGCCGCTCGCTCGTTACCATCCTGGCCGAATATTGCGGACGACGGACGAGGAATTCTGAAAGGATTTCTGGGTCTCAGAACGCCAGGAGCGGCCGGCCCTTGGGACTATGTAGCTAACTGTGGCTCACGGAGGAGGAGGAACAGGAGGTGGGGAAGGAGGAGGGGGAGGGAGGAACAGAGCATCATCGGTCGGGGATGTGAGAGAAGGAGGGGGAAGAAGGGAGGCACAATTTAACGTCCTCACACCTCGCTCTGGAAACCCCATATTAAAAACTTCCTGTTGGCAATGAGAAC
>NC_092245.1:13590903-13623403 GCF_036320965.1 Panulirus ornatus
TACACACACACACACACACACACACACATATATATATATATATATATATATATATATATATATATATATATATATATATATATATATATATATATATATATAAAGTACCCCAGGAACTCTATCTAAGAGAGTCCTGTCTTTGCCCAGGATGGATTTCTGGAAGATCCTGCAGTCCAGGAATACGCTACTTCCAGGAGCAGGGAAATGTGTTCAACCTTTTGGAGTTTTCGACATAATGGTAACATGAGGCTTAATTTCTTAGCTAAACTCCAGATTTCCCTCAAGGCAGAACACATCCATTTTTCAGTTTAATTCATGATTTCCCAGGACTTCGAAGCCTCCCTCGTCCCTCTGTCCCGCCAGGATAATAGGATTTCTCCATCCACAGGTGTCGTTCCACACGGAATATCATCATTAAATGGCTCCTCGTTCGATCATGGGGAGTGTGTGTAGATCTCTCTCTCTCTCTCTCTCTCTCTCTCTCTCTCTCTCTCTCTCTCTCTCTCTCTCTCTCTCTCTCTCTCTCTCTCTCTCCGTCAAGGCTTTAAGCAGCTTCGCCCACCTCCGCGACGGCAAGAACGCGGCTGCCAACTCCTTGTGAAAATATTTTTACGGGAGTCTAACTCGTCCCTCTAAATCCGAGTCCTCATGTGTTCTTCGGCAGCGCCCGTCGCTCGCATGGGAGGTGGGGGGGCCCCTCCATCGAATACAGCCCCCCTCTTCCCCTCCCTTCCCTCCCTTCATCCTGACATCCCTTAACTCTGCAGGGGAATGTAGCGGAGGGATTGGACATAGTAGGAGGGAGGTGCGGCGGAAGAAAAAGAGCAGAGAGGTGAGCCATGAAGGGGACGAAAAATGGCTGAGAATTTCTTCTTTTGGGGGAGCTGCTTCGTCCTTACTATGGATGACATGGTAGCTATCTTACGACGGGGACCCAGGACCCAGAAGCGTAAGGAAAAAGACTGGAAGATAAGGAGGGAAGAGGAATAAAAGGATAAAGGGGGAGAATTAGCGGTGGAGAGAAGGAAGGAAAGGAAAGAAGTGGTGGAAACTGTGGTCTCCCGTAGCGAACCACTCTAGTAATCTGTGAAGCGTAGCTTACCGAGGGGGTGGAGAAAAACAAGCAGTCATGTGACCGGTGTTCCGTCACATCATTGGCTGTTGAAAAGTTAATTTGCCTGCTGATCTCGGCCGAGGGTTTTTTTTTTTTTGTGGCCATTTCGACGTTAACGACTGAATAACGAGCGGAGAGAAACATTCATAACGCGTTACTCTGTTTGTTATTACATTTTTCTTCATGTTTGTTTGTGTTTTTGTGTGTGTATTTGTATCCTTTTGCGTAGCGTAGTAATTCGTAAAACAAGTAATACGATACATAAATGTTGTGGTAAATGTGGTAAATGAATGAATAGATTTATATATATATAAGGAAACGTTTATGATTATTTATCTTAATCATATAACCTCTGCACCCCTTTTACGGGGCTACTGCAGCTTCAAGACCGCGCTACAATCAGTAGCAGGGAAATGATAAGCTTCTTCGAAGCGAGAAGTTCTTCAACGACATTGTACTCCTTTTCGTTGTGCATCATAGATGGTACAACACCTCTTTCAGGAAGACTCGAACCACCACCACTCGATGACAATGTGAGGACGCGCCACTGCTGCTAGGCTAACAAGCGCGAGAGAAACGGATAACCCCAATTTGATCGTTGACGAACACCAACCCTTCCTTCTGCAGGAATCGTGGGTCTCAGCCATGGTGAGGGTGAGGGGAGGTGTGGTTAGCCGATACCCAGCGGCAAAGTAGCTTTTTCACTAAGCTCACTGGCAAGTGCGGAAGTCTGTAGCATCTTGCGAGACATGGGTAAGAATGAGCACGTCCACACACCTCGTTTAATACCTCCTCCACCAACGAAACTCTCGGCTTCACCATTGAGAGACATCCTTCGTTTTTCTCTCGGGTGTATGACCTGCTCACTCCGGCCTCTACTTATGAGCCTCAGTGCTAGATGGGAAGCATCATTCATACGTTCATCGTCAACAAAAAAAAAAGAAAAAAGAAAACCACTTTAAGACAAGAAGATTAAACGTTTGTCTTCAAGAAATATTTGAAGACAAGAGCAGCGGTATACTTCGTATAATCGAAAACGTCTATGACATGAATTAGACACAGTTCGGAGCAGATTATCACGAAAATCTGCTAGTTAGATTAGGTTAGGTTAGGCTAGGACGAGTTTTGCTACTGAGACCAACTTCAAAAAACGAGGATTAATAAGAAAATACAATAGGGTTTCATGTGGACAGGATGACGTCAGAAGACATCTACGAACTTTCTCTTTTTTTTTCCCTGCCAGAAATAACAAAATGAGGGATAAGTATGAAAATAGGCGAGTTAGATAGGCTGATGTCGTACTTACATCCGCAGGAGGACATCTTTATCTTCACGATCCTCAGGGAAATAACAGCGCTGCCAAGACTCTCAGTTGGTAAGACCTTCTCACCACCTTCAAAAAGTCTTCAATTTCCTTCTTTTATCTTCCTTCTCTTCCTCTTCTCCCTTTTTTCTTCTTCTTCCTCTCCTTCTTTTTCTTTTGTCTTATCATCAATAATTACCTGGGGTACCCGGATCTGCCTGGGAAAAAATGACTTTTATAAAGAAGATTTTATATCACTTCTAAAGGTAGCCTTTGTTGACCTTTATGGCCAGGTCCTGGTACCCTTGAACCTCGCCTTTGATCCTGAGGCACCATCATTATAACTTGAGGCTACCAGGTCGCGTGTTTTGAATGAGTCAAGTGAACTATGTAAATGTAATCGGTAAGGCCTTTGTGAACCGGCCTTTGCCGGCCTTAAAACGGCCTTCAAGGCCATTGCGCGGCATCACCCCCACCTACCGCCGGGACTTATATGGCCACCACTTTCTCCATCATCATCCCAACACCATAAACGCCACCACAACCTCCAACACCAAATCACCAACCACAACCTCCAACACCAACGACAACCACAAACAACAACTAACACCTCTACCACCACAACCAGCCACCGTCACCATTACCACCACTACCATCACCACCATTACGACCAACACCACAACCTCCACCATCACCAACACCAAGAAAGGCTAAAGAAGGAGCGGTGGCGTCGGCGGCCGGGTGTGTGTGGCGAAGGAGAGCCTCGGACCTGATGTCTTATCATATAATTAGGCTGTGTGTATGGGCGCCATGTTGTGCCGAGGCCCTGGAGATGTTAGCTGGATGTACTTGGGCTCGAAGATCCACGTTCCCTCCTCTGTAATCCCGAGGATTCACCACGGAAATCCCTCATGTAATCCCACTAGCTTAGCGTCAGATAGAGAAATCTCTCTAATCCATCGCTGAAACACAGCAAACCTTCTTTGTACCCCGTAGTTAATCTCTCGTGTAATCCACCAATAACTGAAGGTATGAGAATCCCCAATATTTTCGTGGCGTTACCACAGGAGGTTAAATGTGACAGTATGACTCCTGTAATTGCCCCTACGTGCAGGGGTGCAACACACACAGATCTTCCCACTTTTCTCCCCTTTTGTAAAACCAACACAACACTATGGGCGGTTGGGTCTCCCTCCTCCGCACGCCTGCTGGTCCCAATGGCCGCTCGACCTCCCCTCCCCTGCTGAGGGGGGGAATTAATACTTGTCCTCTTATTTCTCTCGTTTATTGCACCTGCTGCTGTTGCTGCTGTTACTGCTGCTTTTGGTACTGTTGCTGCTGTTTCTTCTTCTACCGTTGCTGTTAGGGAATCTCCTGCTTGCTGGAGTTACTTTTATAGATTGCAAAGTTTGGTTTTTGATGATAATAATAATAATAATAATAATAATAATAATAATAATAATAATAATAATAGTAATAATAATGATAATGATAATGATAATAAATAAAAATAAAAATGATAACGTGGTTAGTACATTGCGACCAAAAGATGATATAGCCAGGTATTTGACCTTATGATTCAAAGGTCAAAGCGAAAGGCCTGGCTATTGTATCTAACGACCGTGCGTTGTGCTCAAGGGGAAGTACCGTATTGCTTAAGGGTCGTACGTCGTGCTTATCGTATTCAAGGGCCGTACGTCATGCCTATTGTATTCAAGGGTCGTACCTCTGTGCTCAAAGGGTTGTCAATTATCAAGAAAAAAAATCTAAATAAGAGTATTTCATTTCTCACGGGACTTCGACGGTTCCGAAACACATGGAAGATAATTTCCAAGTCTGTTTTGAGCATCTCCTTCCTCTGCCGGAGCCCAGGACCCCAGACCAGCACCTGGCGGAGTAACAACTGGCTGGTACCAGCGGGCGGGGCGGATCTCAGGTGCCGTATAACTCGTACAGTTGATCCCATGAAGGGCGGTAGGATTACAGCAGCTGCCTCACATATATAAGGTGAACGGCTGCTCCTCCTCCTCCTCCTCCTGTCTCCTCCTTCTCCTTCTTCTCCTTCGTGGCTCTCAGACAGACTCGGTCTTTTGGTACTTGGTGTCTCTTGAAGACCCAGTCGTGGCCAACAGACACTGTCTTCGGGAGTTGGTGTCTGTTGAAGACCCGGTCGTGGCCCACAGACACTGTCTTCGGGAGCTGGTGGCTGTTGAAGACCCGGTCGTGGCCCACAGACACTGTCTTCGGGATTTGGTGGCTGTTGAAGACCCAGTCTTGGTCCACAGACACTGTCTTCGGCAGCTGGTTTCTCTTGGCCACCATAAGGCGATCCTCAGTGTCTTGCGTCTGGAAGACGAGGCTCGGCCGTGGCCAGCAGACACAGACCCTCAGTGTCTTATGTCTTATACAGACTTGGCCAGGTCTTAAGGGGGTGCTCTAGCTTGTCTGCCTAGGAGGAGCTGAGTGGCTCAGGGGTTTTGAGATGGAGAGCTGAGATAAATTGTTTTGCTTCAATTTACATTTACTGCGTGTTGGCCTGTGATGAGCAGTGGGCAGGCTGGCAAACTTGTTCCCTCCCTGTGCAGCAACAGCAGCAGGAGCAGCTGTTGTTCTCGCTGCTCCTGCTGCTGCTGCTGTTGTAGTGGTGGTGGTGGTTGTGATGGTTACGTCTTCTGGTGTGTCTGGTGATCTCGTTGCTACTGGCGCAGCTGTTGCGACTCCTGTCGCTACCACCTCTGCTGTTAACCCGATCATTCTTACTTTAACATTACCACTAGTACTATTAGGACTACTGCTGCTGCTGCTGCTACTTCTACTTCTACTTCTACTTGTACTTCTACTTCTGCTACTACCAGTACTACTACTACCACTTTTATTGCTTTACTATCATTACAACTGTTACTATTACTACTACTGATACTTTTACTAATACTGCTAATACTACTTCTACTACTACACGTGTGGAACAAAAATTTGGGCAAGAATGCAAACTAAAACACACACACACACACACACACACACACACACACGTCTTATCTTTCCTCCCCCAGCGACAACGTTCTACCACATTTTCAGTTAAGATATCCTTTATCTATTCTTCATATAATCTTATCATTTAACCCATAAACACATCTATAAAAGAAAACTGGAATCAAGTCATTCGGAATTTAAGAAATTTGCTTTGAGATACTGGGCACCGGCCATTGGCCCTTTGATCCTCAAATACACCAACTTAACAATGTCAGATTTCCTGATTAACGAATGGTTATCTGCGACACGAGAGATGCCATCAATGTTTACATATGTAAAAGAAGTAAAATGTAAAGAAAAAGAATATATATATATATATATATATATATATATATATATATATATATATATATATATATATATATATATATATATATATATATATATATATATATATATATATATATATATATATATACTGCGACTAAAATCATGTATGCAAATGAGCTTGTTCTGTATGCACCGTATATCAACATACAAAGGTCATTATCTGGAGATGCACCGTGTGAATGCTCCCTTCGGCAACCACAGGCACGGTTGTGAAGAAGAAGGAGAGATTGTAATTGGGTATAAACGTACATCTTTAATCACCAGTGTTGATTAGTAAATATCAGGGAGATATCCTGTATGCAACATGTCCAAGTTCAAAGTCTGACGCCATGGATTTATTTCGGGAATTGAATGGTAAATAAGGTCCTCTTACGCGATGGTGAATATAGTATTCTTTATCACTGTAACATATAATGTTTGCTTCATAAAGTGAATACGCGGATACAAATATACACAAGCGCGCGCACACACACACACACACACACACACACACACACACACACACACACACAAGTACCATCCCACATCCCCGCTTCACAAGTTCTTGCCAGTGCAGATGTCTTGCATATCATTACAAGTTCCTAAGAAGCTGTCGAGGACATCCGCTTATTTTAATCTAGAGAGGAAGACATTCAGTCCTCCTAAAGATGAAAAGACAGATACCCTAAGACATGGTGGGAGGGGGGGGTCTCTGCGTCAGACAACTCGCTGTGCAGTTTTGCCGACGGTGGAGAGAGAGAGAGAGAGAGAGAGAGAGAGAGAGAGAGAGAGAGAGAGAGAGAGAGAGAGAGAGAGAGAGAGAGAACTATAAGTGAGCAAAGAGACACTTTAACAACTAAATGACACATGACCATACAAATTTGGTTACCAGAGCAGCAGAAGAGGAATGTTGATGGTAAAGAGTTTCTTGAGATCACACACACACACACACACACACACACACACACACACACACACACACACAGTTCCTGCTCAACAAACGGGTTGGTTACTTATACTTACAATGTGGAAGTGACGGTGCTGAAAGAAACTGTCCATAAGTTTCTGTCTCGCGGGGTTTACCCGGCTTTTCCCTTCGGGGAATTAGGTATACCACACCACAAGTTCCTTAAAGGACTATAGCCAAAAGCTGTCGAGTGTTCTTGGTCGTGGCTTATCTTTCGCATCGCAGCGTCCGTAAGGAAGTGATGATCACGAACAACAGTGTATTGGTGATGATTGTGTGTGTGTGTGTGTGTGTGTGTGTGGTGGAGGGAAAGGACTGTGATCATCAGCTGTGTTGGAGGAGAAGGACAGTGCTGATAGACTGTGTTGTGGGTGATATAGGACGGTGATCATGGACTGTGGTGGAGAGAGAGAGGGAGGTAAGGTAATCATAAGTTGTGTTGGAGACAAGAGCCAAAAGGCTGTTGAAGGCGATGGTCAAGAATCCTTCGTGTTATACTTGTCATCACTGTCGCTACTACACAATCCTTTTGCCACTCCTGTCACCGGTGCCGATGTCACATTCGTCCCTACACACTTCCCAAGGGACAGTGTCTAATGTCACACTCGTCACTGGTGCCACCACACACACTACCGAGGGACTGAGGCCAGTGCCACAATTTGCTCCCTCAAAGCAGACCATCCTCGGGACCTTCCTCACTGGCCAGGCCTGTTGCCTTGTTTACATTATAGACGTTAACGAGAGGAGTAAAGACCCTCACACGAGCCCCCATATCTCTCCTCCGCCTATCCCTTACTTCTCGTCCTCTTCCCTCATCTGTCTATCCTCTCTCACTTCTCCTCTCCTTAACTATTCCTACTTCCCAATCTTCTTTAAGCTCTTCTCATATACCCATATTTCCTTCGGCTCACTTCGCTTCTCTTCAGCTATCCTCTCGCCTTCTCTCTCTTCCTTTTCCAGAGCTATGTCTAACTTTTCCCAGATTCCTTCGTTTCTCTTCGTCTGATCTTTCTTGTTAGCGTCATTCGCACGCTCTAAACATATCTCTCATTTCGTCAGATCTCTTTCCTTTCCCATCACTTCCCTTTCCCATGCTTTCTTTCTTTTCCTATCTCCCCATCTCAGCTCTCCGTTTAACCTCAATTTCCTCTACCTTCTCAGCTCTTGTTTACACTGTCTCACAGCTCATCATTCTCCTCAGTTCTCATCTCATTAAACTCTTTCTTC
This sequence comes from Panulirus ornatus, assembly GCF_036320965.1. NCBI lineage: Eukaryota > Metazoa > Arthropoda > Malacostraca > Decapoda > Palinuridae > Panulirus > Panulirus ornatus. Next base: position 13,598,854 of record NC_092245.1, read on the forward strand.
ATTTTCTTCATTCTTACCTCAACTTTGAGAAAAAAAAATCACTGCTGTCGAAATGTACCCACTAACAACTAGATTATTAACTTTTATTCTATATTTCTTCCCCTTAAGCTAGACACGCGAAGAGGAGCCGAAACCTCAATAAACTTAAGTTGGGGAAACTCACTAACTTAAAGGCAACATTGACTCGAAGACTCAAGTAAAGCCTTTGAGTATACAGATTCGAGTAGCGTACTCCCAAGAAACCATGTTAGATATAAGTTGAGCAACTTCAGATAGCAGTTATGGTCAAGATGTACACAGTGTAGCGAAAAAGTCCAGTGAATTCTGAGAAATACGTCTTTGTAACCTTTGGAAGAAATCTTGCTTAATAACCTAAACAAGATATAGAAACAATAAACGACTTTTCCTTTTGCCGGCACAAACACCCGCCCAGAGAGTTGGCCATGATGGTGAAGCAAGGGTTAAACTCCCCTCCCTCCCTCTCTCTCTCTCTCTCTCCCTGCCTCCCTCCCTTCCTCCTCTCTCCCTCCCTCCCTCATTCTCTCTCACTTCTTCCTCACTCACTCACTCACTCCCGCTCCATAGAATCCCTATACCCCACACCTATCATGTACTACCACCAATTTTTCGCTAACAGTTCCAATCTTCATACCTCCTTCTGCAAGCTTTTCCTCCAACAATACCCATTTAGTACAGTCATTTCCACCACCACCACCAACACTACCACCACCACCTCTACCACTACCACCACCACCAACAACAACAAGAAGAATTCCAACACCTATCCGAATCAAGCCATTCGAACGGAGAATTACGCCCGCTTCAAAATCATCACAGATCCCTCCAAAGCAGCTTCCAGAACCGATCTGCGTCACTCCCAGCGCCTACAAACATTCCCTGGAACACCGTCCACTCCGCTGAGCCACCACCACCACCACCACCACCGTCTCCACCACTCCACCGCTTCCACCATCGCCACCACAGAGCCGGCTATTAGTCCTGGATGAAGAATAATTAACCCCGGCTGATACCAAAACACGAAGAGAGATAATTTACATGCAGATTTAATCAAAGCCCCGTGTTTACGTCCTGCCGTTACTGGCTCGCTCAATTATATCTCCGGATGGACGAGTTGAGAGAGAGAGAGAGAGAGAGAGAGAGAGAGAGAGAGAGAGAGAGAGAGAGAGAGAGAGAGAGAGAGAGAGAGAGAGGCGTCTGGCCAACATTTGTTTGGACGGAGACCCGACAAAGGGGCAACGGCCTAGAGACCACAAAGCCTGACAGACAGACAGAAAAACAGACAGAGAGACAAACAGACTGACGTTAAACGGGCTAACATGAGAGACAGATGTCTCTCAGATAGACAAGTGAGACAAGTAGATTATTCGTGACAACTGAGAGATGCAAATGAGAAAAAAACTGCCCAGTACTTCTTATGTTGCTTAACTTATGTACACATTACCATTTACCAAAACACACACACACACACACACACACACACACACACACACACACACACACACACACACAAAGGCCTTTGTAAACAGACAAAAATGTAGACCATAAAGAAAGAAAGAGATTCGAACAGAAGGAGAGTGGAAAGAAAATCATGGATGTAGAATGACAGAAAAAGAGAGACGTAGATACATTTAGATAGAGAAAGAGGGAGAGAAAAAGAGATAACTAGACACGAAGAACAACTGGCACGGAGGCGGGCAAGCTGCCCAACTCACGGATTGTTTACCGTGGTGAAGGAGATCAAAGGCTCCGGCCACGGACGGGCCGGCCTCAGGCGCTGCCCAAGATTTTTTCTCTTATAAACAACAGCCCAGGACAGCCTCCTGCCACCACGCCTGCCACCCCTATCCTCTACCCTTCCACCACCGCCACCACTGTATCCCCCACCACCTTGGTCCTACGATACAATGTTTCCTTAGTCATGTCTAAGGCTGCCCTTGTGTTCTCATGACCCCATGCTTCCTTAGTCATGTCTAAGGCTCCCCTTGTGTTCTCATGACCCCATGTTTCCTCAGTTATGTCTAAAGGCTCCCCTTGTGTTCTCATGACCCACTGTATCCCCCACGGCACCCTTGTGTTCCTACGATACAATGTTTCCTTAATCATGTCTAAGGCTCCCCTTGTGTTCTCATGACCCCACGTTTCCTCAGTCATGTCTAAGGCTGCCCTTGTGTTCTCATGACCCCATGTTTCCTCAGTCATGTCTAAGGCTCCCCTTGTGTTCTCATGACCCCATGTTTTCCTCAGTCATGTCTAAGGCTCCCCTTGTGTTCTCATGACCCCATGTTTCCTTAATCATGTCTAAGGCTGCCCTTGTGGCCTTGTGGATCCTTATTTCCTTACTCATGCCAAAAGTTCCTCAGCAACAATCATTAAGTATAAGATAAAGATACTCGCAACTTTACATAACCTGATGGTCAACACCCAATGAACAGATAAGAAAAAGGACGCCTGAAATTATCTCGAAATGATACAGGTTAATAATTATCTTTACAACACATTCAGTACAAGGAAAAGATACGTACTTAATAAAACAATCGCACTTGATGATATAGTTATAAAGAATGAAGCTTCAGCTGACGATATGCAAACAAACTTAATGATTCTATAAACCACTGGGTAGTATAATTCACTGGAACGATTTAAGTGGCAATTCTTGCTCAAGTGTTATGATCCACCTTGTCTCATCTGATTTTTTTCTTCTAAGTTACGTGGTTTGTTTGAAGAAACCTTTACAAATGTTCTTTTTGAAGTTTATGTTTCTCCGAAGAGGAAAAGCAATTTATATGTTTTTTTTTTTTGTTTTTTTTGGTAATATATATTTAGCAGTTTGAAGCCTTCGTCACTCTATCCCAAGCTAACATCTTTAACGATGAAAATTACAAATATTATCGATGTTCACTTTTCTGATGAATCATGAAGACAGCCTAGTGACTCAGACTGTCATCAGATCATATTAGGATCAGTTTTTATACATCATTCCGGCAGATCCTTTGGGAAAGTCTAAGTTATATATGTACCAACATTGAGAAAGATGTATTTCTTAAACATGATTAAGAACTGGTTGTAAGTAGGATGTCTGTGTTTCAGTCAGGGTTTCGCTTGAAGCTGGCGTGGGTAAAGTCATTCTTAGTTGCAGAAATAGTCTCAAAGATCTCGAGTCTTTTCCCTGCCGTTCTCCAGCTAAGAAGCCAATGTCTTCGTTAACTTTATTGCCTAATCAACTTATGTTTGTGGCGCGACATAGAAAAGTCAGTGCTCATAAATCATTTACTGTAGAGGTCATTGCCAGTAAATTTCCCATTAAGTTCTTTATCTATCATGATGTTTCATAACTGAAACTAAAGCTCACTCAGATTTGCCTCTTGTTGTGACGTCATGAACCAGTCACACCCAAAGTCTCGGCCTGGCTGATCATCCACACTCCACGCAGGTGATCGACTCTGTCATAAATTTCTGTCTCTTTTCTTCCCCTATTTAGATCACACGTGACTAGCGTATCGCATATCACTAAAGGCACTTCAGGGGGCAGGGGAGGGTGCAGAGAGGGTGAGGGAGGTTGCAATTGGGGTGAAGGGAGGGTGAGGGAGGATGCAGTTGGGGTGGAGGGAGGATGAGGGAGGAAAATATCTTGCTTGCCCGTTGGGGCGTTGAGACAGACCTCAATCCTGGTGCATTTTATGGTTAAATCCTTTTGCATTTTACGGTTGAATCCTGTTGTATTTTATAGGTAAATCATACTTCAGTTTGTGGTTAAATCCTACCGTATTTCATGGTTAAATCCCATTGCATTTCATGGTCAAATCCCTCTGCATTCTATGGTTAAATCCCACAGCAGATTATGGTTAAATCCCACTGCATTTCATGAATAAATCCTACTGCATTCTATGGTTAGATCCCATTGCATTTTATGGTTAAATCCAACTTGACGATAAAAAGAAAATTCTTTTATACACGCTGTAAGATACAGAGTCAAATCTCTGAGAATTTGTCTGCAACATTTTAGAGGAAATGATAAGAGTTTTTGACAAGTAGATATGAGTGAATGAAGGGAAGAATGAAAGAGGATAGACAGAGGAAAGAAAAGGGAGGAACGAATGAAAGATAGATGACGAAGAAACAAATTCATAAGAATTTGGTACATAGACACAACACTGGCTAACACAGAAGGCAAATGCAGGAGGACAGGAAAACATGATAAATATGGATAATAACGAAGATATCACATGAGATTTATTGATGCAAATGGCAATTTATTACTGTATCGAGATGCATAATGGAAGGAGAGAGAGAGAGAGAGAGAGAGAGAGAGAGAGAGAGAGAGAGAGAGAGAGAGAGAGAGAGAGAGAGAGAGAGAGAGAGAGAGAGCCGTCCTTCTCTCAGCAGCAGCAGCTTCTCCTCCTCCCTCGGCGTCACCAGTTGCGTCGGATGGGACCAGTTAGCGAATGCCATGATAGAGAGCCTTGTGATTTCCCAGGGGTACTCTAACCCCCAGACGAAGAATGGGGGGGGGACCTGATGGTGCCAATGATATGGAAGGGGGGGTGTGAGAAGGCATAGTGGAACGGATGGGGTGGAAGAGGTTGGAGGGCCTGTGCTGGAACGGGTGGCGTGGAAGAGGTCGGAGGGCCATGGGGGGAAAAGGATGAATGGAAGAGGTTTGTACGGTGTTGGAAGAGGTGGGATGGGTTGGGAATAGGAGGCGGGAGGAAGGGCATGAGAACATGCGGAGTACATGGGGAGGATGCTAGATAACAAGAGATCTTAATGGTCCATGACGAGGTTATCTGTTGGAAGATAGCAGTAATGATCTGAGGTCATGATCTTATAAGTGACAAGAGAGACAGTAGTGAACCAGAAGGCTCCCACTCCCCTCCCATTACTCCCTCCGACACCATAGGTAAGAAAGGAGAAGGCAATAAGGAGCAACATATTGTATGGAGAGAGTAGCATGCCGGGGAAAATATATAGGAAAGTATGAAAGAGACAAGTTCCCCTTATATATATATATATATATATATATATATATATATATATATATATATATATATATATATATATATAGAGAGAGAGAGAGAGAGAGAGAGAGAGAGAGAGAGAGAGAGAGAGAAGAGAGAGAGAATCTAACATGGCCGTGACTGGGGCAAACAGATGCCCTCGTCGCTCGGTTTCCACAAAATAAATGTCTGCGCATGTGTGTGTGTGTGTGTGTGTGTGTGTGTGTGTGTGTGTGTGTGTGTGTGTGTTGTGTGTGTGTCTGTGTCTGTGTGTGTGTGGCGCTTTGCATCAAGCTGGGCAACAATATGCAGGTTATGCAAATAGAAAGGCATGGGCGTCTTCTGACATACAAACATACCCGTAAAACTTTTAACATATCCCAAATGCCTCTACTCCCCCTCCCCCCCCTCCTCCCCTTCAACCCCGGTGTTGTTGTTGTCTTGAGGGTGGGGGTATGGAGGCTGGTGGAAGGGGGGGGAGGGGTGCGTTCAAGTAGCAAGTACTGCCGCTCGGCTGGTTGGCCTTGCGACGTAGCAGTGGCCTTTATATACGAAAACACGTTCTTCACACACACACACACACACACGACTTCGTAATAAGGAATCCCCTCCTGTTCATTGTGTACAAGGAAGTTCTTGAGGCCAATGCCGTATCGCTCATTTTGATCCCTTTCATCGCCTTTTTAATTAACCTCCAGGCGTGTTACAGTCTGGGTTAGACGTCACAGACGCTACACAGACTTAAGAGGATCGATATACTCTCGTGTACCCACAAGGAAACGTCGACTGGTGAGTTAATTCCCGTGGAGTGGGCCTCAGACAGCCTCATAGATTCTTGCAGGAGGAAGGATGTCCAGACACCTTTGAAGTTATTTCAGAGATGCGCAATGTAGCTTTTAACTCCTTGAACATGACAGGAAGGCTTTTGAGCACGAGAGTCAGGCCCTTGAGCGCGACGACGAACACAGCCTTCGAGCACAACGGAAACAGCCTTCAAGCACGATGACACGGCTCTTGAGCACGACGGTTCTTCTCCCATTGAGTTCAGCACAACAGCCTTGGCAAAGGCTTTCTCCTTTGGCTTTGTCGTTCTTCATGACGCTTTCGGGTAGTTGCCACCAGCCAGTTAAAGAGCCCTGGGACACACCTCCATTGACAGTGGGATTTATGAAAAGGTTTTCAAAGATAGTCTGTTATCACCAGATATCAGCGATGCTAGTCTGATTTTGGACTATAATGTACATGTTCTTCCGGTGGTTCAATGGGCTTGACATGTACAAATTATAAGCTAAATTGCATGACTCAAAAGCAAAAATACATGTTAGTACCTTTTAAAGCATGTGGGGCGCTGCGTAGGATATATGGAATCAAATGCTCACGTGGAAGTGTACGGAGACAACATAAAAAAGGGGAGAGAGGAATAGAGTGAAGAAGAGATAAGAGAGAGAGAGAGAGAGAGAGAGAGAGAGAGAGAGAGAGAGAGAGAGAGAGAGAGAGAGAGAGAGAGAGAGAGAGAAGGGTATACTGTATTCAACAAGACAATTGACCCTCAGAAAAAAATAAGAAGTTGAAACTAGTTTAGCAAGTTTGTTTGGTATTTATGAATCCTGATATTCCAGTTTTTTTTCTTATCCCCCCCTTTTTTTTTTTTCTTACGATCACCAGACATATTATCCGAGGCATTCAGGAGACACTGTGATCCTTAAAGGGGGGGAGGGGGGGGGGCGCTGGAGTTTGGGGGGGGTGATGATTGCCTCGCTTCGAAACCCAAGAAAATTCAGGATGCGCTAATAGGGTCCTTAGAATGGAAGTGTGCCATTGGCGCGCCTTCTTAAATTACCTCGAATTGCAGAGCATGGACCCCCTCGCCTCAACCCTAATTGGCCGGATTTTGGTCCCTTAACAAGCTAGCGCCTTTGAGTGTAGAGTCGTTCGTGTAATCACCGATGCGACGTACAACAAGCATTTTTATTCTCAATTACTACGTATTAAGTTATTATTTGTCTACATGAATCATTCCCGCTCAGGAAATTACTACCAGTGTACATGTATCATTATTGCCTGTTAAGTTATTACATGCTACTTATCTTCAGCTTTCCACATGTTATTTGTTCTCGTTCTTTATTTTGATGTGGGATTATGAAGAGACTCATGAATATGAATTTTTCACGTGTCGACCACACCCAGCAGTAAAGACGAAGTGTAACATATGCAGTATATATATATATATATATATATATATATATATATATATATATATATATATATATATATATATATATATATATATATATATATATATATATATATATATTCAGGTCAAAGATCATCATACCTGTCTGCCTTAGGTGGTTTAGAGAAATACCAGAATCACCAGATGATGCTGTATGGGTCATGTTTACGACCCTGGCCACACGTAGAGGCAGCTGAAGATAATGTTAAATAATACGATAAACAAAGGGGTGAGATAAGGTGAGAGAAATAACCGTGAGTGGGGAAAGACAAGGTAGGGTAAAAAAGGGTGGGTATATATAGGATTAAACAAGAGTTAAGGTAGGGACTCATAAGATGAGGCAAGGTAACAGAGGAGTATGGTAAAACCAGGTAAAGATAAGATTACTTGAGAAGGATAATGAAGCAAAAGAGCGAGAAATATTTCTCATGGTTCGTATTACAGGCTCTCCCACTGACGCGCTGACGTAAAGAGAATGAGAGAGAAAGCCACAGCCCCCCCCCCCCCCCCCACACACACACACATTCACTGGTCATAAATAATAATGAAAATAATCAATGGTTCCTCATAAAGCCCTTGGGTACTCCGCTCACGATGCTGTAACGCTGCAGAAACCAGTAGAAACTTTCCCTTCGAAACCATCTTCAGCACCACAGACACCTCACCTCTCCCCTTCGCAGGAGAGGAGGAGAAACCAATCAAACGGCTCGTTTCTGTTCTCGTCTCTCATTAGTTCGAGCGAGTAGGAGGGAACGGAGGAGGAGGAGGAGGAGGTGGTCAGGTCTGCATCTCGTAAGGCGCCGCTCTGGCTGGGAGGTTGCGTATTATTTTTCATTTCCTTTTTTGCATAAGGAAAAGCAATGCGAATTCGTTTCGCTTCCCTCCCGCTCGTGCTTGCTAAAAAGCAATGCCCGGAGAGAGAGAGAGAGAGAGAGAGAGAGAGAGAGAGAGAGAGAGAGAGAGAGAGAGAGAGAGAGAGAGAGAGAGAGAGAGAGAGAGAGAGTATCACGACGTGTATGAAATATCTCACTTTTTCAACTGACTTGGCTCCCATTTGGGTCATGCTTTGTGCCCCGCGCCATGTCGGCAACTGTGAATGATAAACACGTACATACACATTTACATACAACCTCACATTCATGTAGGGGTGTTCTTCAACAAGGAGAGAAGGAGGGGTATCAACACACTTGCTACCGGACACCCCACACAAGGAGTAAACAGAGGTTGGGGGAGGGGGAGAGGTAAGGGGAGAAAAGTAAAAAGGAGAGGAGATGAAGATGAAAATGGTAAAGAGAGCAGAAAAAGAACAAGGGCTGTCCAAGAAGAATGGAGGTGGCTGAGAGGGGCATGGGTGGACTTTCGAAAGAATGTGAAGTGGGTTAGAGACTTACCATCGCGCACAAGAAGTAGTAAAACCACTTAGGAAACTTGGACAGTCTCTTTGACTACGACCTGTGGTGTCATGAATGATTGCCCCCTGATAACCTGGAGTTAATGAGCATAGTCAATATCTTCCTGTGGATGTGTCAGCCCAGGTATCAATGGCCCAGTAGAAAACACGATGTGGGTTCAAGTATACTCCTCAGACATTATTCCTTTATCCTGTGTTTTAGTTGTGAGCTGAGCTGTGGTTTAAGAAGGGACGGATCGGTAGGTTTGTCTGGAGTCTGCCATTTCGACCTGAGTCTGCAGTCTGAGCTGGGTCTAGGCTTTGGCATTGTCTGCCTCAAGTGTGTGTGTGTGTGTGTGTGTGTGTGTGTGTGTGTGTGTGTGTGTGTGTGTGTGTGTGTGTGTGTGTTTAAGAGTTCTCAGCTCAACACGCAAGCTTGATCAAGATCGAGTCCTAGCTAAAGTCAGGGTGTTAACTTATATTTCATTTCATATCATACGACTTCATCTAAGATTCATAACACACCCACACATGATCACTTATTTTCTTCGAACCTTCTCTGAGTAAGTTGAGCCACATAAACTTCATCGTAAACTGCAAGAACTGGCTAAACTCGTACACCTCCCGCACACCTTTAAGAAACTTAGCTGAGGATGCGATCTTCAACAGCAGCAGCAACAACAACAGCAGGTCTAAGGGTCATCTGAAAAAAAAAAAAGAGGATTTCGAATCTCAGACAGAGCTAAATTTAGATACTAGAAGCCACGGTAGTGAAACCTGTAACACTGGGCTATCTAGAGACCACCTAGATAGCCATCTAGAGACCTTCCAAGCCCTCGTCTGGACACACACACACACACACACACACACATACACCTCCGGCCAGCGTATACCTACCATACCCTCAAGTTAGCCGACAAGGGGTAACCCGACCGTAATACCATAACAAGCTAACCAGCTGTGGCTTCGACTCCCGGTTGTAGTGGTGGTGGTGGTGGTGGCAGATGGCGCTCCTGTCCTACATCAGGAAGTAAGCCATCTGTATGGGCATACACCTGGCGCATTCCTATGTATAGACAGGTCTGGTCACCTAAACCCATCGCTAAACTTAGCACCCAGACCTATAACCTAAACCCAGTTCCTAAACCCAGCACCTAAACCTTCAAGATAAATCTCTTACCCAAAATCCACAACTTAAACCCAGTAACTGAACTGAATACCTAAATCAGACGCCCCAATCTACTTAAACCCGTCACGTAAACCCACCACCTAAAAACCCAGTACTAAAACCCACTGCCTAAACCCGGGGTCCGAACCCCATTCTCCAACCCCCCTCCCACTCCCACTCCTCTCCCTGACGGTATAATAAGAGCGTACACAATGTGACCAGTCTGCGAGAAGACCAGTTTTCTTTTTCTCCCTTTTTGGCCAAGTCTTTTAAACCATCCTTTCTTCCCTCTCATCACATTTTCCTTTTTTACCTTTATCTGTCCCCCGTTCTTTCAATCTCTTTAGTTTATTTCAATCCTCTTTCTGTTCTTCCCTCGTTTCTTCATTCTGCTATTACTCTAATTTTCATAATTCTTCTTCTCTGTCTCTCTAAAAGAAAGTCTGTTTTTGAGTTTTCATTTTCTTTTCTGTTGTATATCCTGTGTTCATGTTGGTCTTTCTTTCTCCTCCTCTTCCAGTCTTTTCTCTTACGTTCTCTCTCTTCCCACTTCGACTCCTCCTCTTCATTCTTTCTTACTTCATCTGGTCTTCCTTGTCTTCCTTCGTGACCCACGTGTTCTTTCCACATTCTCAGACATTTCTTAGCAATTCCTCTTGTCACTTTTTTTTTCTGATTGCGGAATCCAGTTCTCCTGGTCTTCCTCCTCTTTCTCTATTCCTCCTCCTCTTCTTTGTCTTCCTCTTCCTCTATTGTTAATCTTTCTTCTCCAACGTCTATCTCCTCCTCCTCCTCCTCCTCCTCTTTATCTTCTTGTGCCTTCTCATCTTCAAGTCTCTTCCTCTTCCATCACTCTTTTTTGCTCTCTTCAAGTTCCTTTTGCTGCCTCATCTTCTTCCCCATCCGCCTTCCTCCTCCTCCTCGTTCCCTTTCCCTTCCTCCTTCCTCCCTGTCCCCCAGCCAAGCCAGAGACAGAGCCTACATCCCTCGGCTGCATAACCAATCCAGCTACAAATTGATATGTATGTAAATGGTTATTGGTACGGGCGCGTGTGGATGATGACCACACCTCCGGATTACTAGAGAGAGAGAGAGAGAGAGAGAGAGAGAGAGAGAGAGAGAGAGAGAGAGAGAGAGAGAGAGGGAGAGCAACAGAAGGATCAGCTGCAGAAAGAACGGCAGCATCGCTATCATCACTATCATCATCATCATCACTATCATCATCATCACTATCATCATTACTATCATCATCATCACTATCATCTTTATCACTATCATCACTATCATCACTATCATCATCGTCGCTATCGTCATCATCATCACTATCATCATCATCACTATCATCATCAGGAGCAGTAGCAGTGACAGTAGTTACAAAAGTAGCAGCAAGAAGAAGAACACCAGCAACAACAGCAGGAGCAACAGCAGTTACAGCAGCAGCAGCAGCAACAGCATCACTTCAGAGTCCGCTCGCCGGTCGGATTTGCAAGTAGATTGGGGGCGTCGATGACTCTGTTGCAATAAATGCGAATTTTTCATCGTGGAGAGAGAGAGAGAGAGAGAGAGAGAGAGAGAGAGAGAGAGAGAGAGAGAGAGAGAGAGAGAGAGAGCCGGTCCTCCAGCAGTAACCATGGGAACTGCGCTTCGAATCCCCATGACCCGAATGTGGAATCCTAGGGGGCAGAGAGAGAGAGAGAGAGAGAGAGAGAGAGAGAGAGAGAGAGAGAGAGAGAGAGAGAGAGAGAGGTATTGAAAAGGGGGTGGGGGGGTGAGGGGTGGGGGAAGAGGAGTTATACATACATATGTATCAGGGAGGAAAATGTTCATTGGGAAATCCCTTCTTTATCCTCCCCAACCCCCATTTTTTTTAAAGTTTAATGCACTAGTGGTGGATTAATAGCGACTGTGAAAGTAATGACTCGACGACGTTTTCTATTTCCGTAAACAATATTACATCTTATTAGGTATTAACCAAAATCTTTTCGAATATCTTTGCCTTAAAACTTTCCCTCGAAGATCAACGTGGTGGTGGCGGCGAGTTATCAACGGTGGTGGTGTCTGGCAACTGTCACACCAGTGTTGCACAGACTCTCCCAACTTTTTATAATTAAGGATATACATTTCTTCTCTCTAGCTTATGTTCATCACGTGATTAGGCAACAAATCCGTGATCAAAAGACGTATCTTTTTCCGACCATTTTAAGGAAACTGGAGTAGCCTTCATCATATACTGAGTCTATTACGTATTGTGTATTAAACTAATATCTTTGCTTAACCACGAGTATGTGTATACCATCTGTCCATATGTAGTATTCATACATAAACCATGGAGATGGAGGTACCTCGTTAATTACTAGTTGTATAGTAGTCTTATATCATTTGGGTCAAAGTAAAAGAGACAAGTGGATGTTTAGTTTCTCTGATGATTAAACGTGATATGTATTAACACAAAGTGGAAATATATACATCTATACATTGAGATTGTCTCCTCTTCCTCCTTTTTAAACTCGATTCCCGGTGCAAGAATAACAAAGTTCGGGGACCTTCAAAATCCACTCGAAAAATAAAAAAAAATATTTAGCATGACCAATTCCAGAGCTCCTCTGGGCTCCATGAATTAGCAAGACCCGTAAAGAAATTGTTCAGTCGTCAACCCACCTCTACTGTATCTTCCCTGCTGTCTCCATTTACCCCCAGCGCGTGTGAGCGTGGGCGGATGGGGGTGGTTGGTTGGGGGGGGGAGGGGGGAGGTCCAGGAGAGGCTGGGCGGCCGACACCATGGCTGAGGTAGGCGTGGCCTCCGTGACGTCATCAACCGATCGATAATCAGGTCTATAGAAAACGGGACGGACGATAGGCCTATCCCAGGAGCGGCCCTACTTGTACAAACTGGTATCTCAATTTCGCCGTCACACACCTCTGGTATCTCCCTTGTGCCTTACCGTAGCTCAAAGTTCTTGAGAGGCGGTTATCTAAGCAGCAACATACACATACATCAACGATGGTTGCTTATCCCTTTGATATCACTTTCTCCTTAATACCTTTTGATTAATCAGGTTTATATCGATGATCGGCAGGGCGCTGACATGCCTGATAGAGCATTTCATTTTCCTATCCCATTTCGTAACTTTACCACGTATGTTAAACTGAGAATGTCGTAGAGGGTCAAATGTAGTGATGGACATAGACCAGTGAGTCCAACTCACATATTAAGCAGACTAAATGATGAGGAAAGGCGATGGTAAGCCATATACTGTCCAATAGAATTCTTTGAATTAATGTCTGGTTGTTCATTGGTGCATTAGAGGGAGGAGGCGGAGCTTAATGTTGTCTGGTGTCATTTAATTGGACGAGATCGTAATATAAACAAACATTGGAATTATTCAAATCAACTGGGTAACAGATTTATAGATTATGCCATATGATTACATTTTCGTGATAATCTGTACTTCAGTTCTGTTGGACTTTACCATATCTATCATTACATTTCTCCCATATCTCAAGGAATGATCGTATATGTTCAATTATGTAAGAATATCTTAAATAGAAATAGCAATCGTATTGTCTTCAGCAAGAATTTATCAGAATCTATTACTAAATCAAATAATATCCCTTAAAAGATTCATGATTCGCATTCTGTACATTGAAGATTTCCATTGAAAACATTTCATTACTTCCCATCAAGAAATAATTGAATAAGAAAGGCAGAATCAAATCTTTGACACCGAGTATGTCATCATAGGACCTATGGTTAATATACCCATTAAGAACAGGCTCTATCTTAGTTCCAAAGTGTTTCTCCAATTAAGTCTGAGTCGTGTTTGCCAAAGGACATGTCTAACGTGAAGGTTCTCTTTGACAGACCTTTGAACAGGTGCTGACCTCAGTGACATGACTGTGATATTTAACACTTCGACATTTCCTTAAAGAACACCTTTGGCCTTTCTCTTGCTCTTTTTTTACGGTTTACTGCGCCAGATCTCTTGACCTTTCTTCCTTCTACGATGTGAAGTGAACAACTCCCTGGCCTCTCCTGAGTTCAAAGTACCACTTTGGCATTATGCAAAAGTCTTTCCAGTGGGCAGTTCTTGCAGTATCTCATCCATCCAGAGAAATACAAAGTATCTCTTTAGCATCACACAAGCATCTTTCCAGCAGCCAATTCTTGCAGTGTCTCATCTTTCCAGCGCTGATTGGAACCTTCCAATATTGCCCTGGAAATTGAATGTAAAATGTTTGCAATGTCATGTTCTTTTTCAGGAAGCACAATGCTATTGTGACGTCCCTTCGTTCCATTACACTGACGTAAGCAAGTCCAGTGAAAGAAACAATTACGTAGTTCCATTGCAAGCGACGTCATCAGATCCAGTAAAGTGACAGTGAATTCCAGTTACATAATCGGATTTGTGAGGGTCACTAGTAGCTCCAGTGGAATCATAAAACTCCACTGAAGTTGATAAGAACAGTTCCATTTATTGTTCCCCTTTCCACCAAGAACTTTCAAAAACAGAAACTTGCCTTTATCCAGGAACTGATGCTCCTCACCTTCCCCAGGATGATTCTGATTGACTCCATTGACAGTTCCTTCATTTCAGGGAATGATGTAATCAACTCCATGTCCTTCCCTTCAATTTAGTTGACCATACAATCAACATCAAGGAAGCAAAACACATAGCCTAACTTCATAATATTTTATCTTTCCAGGGAAATACTGAAGAAGACCTCTCGTCACTTTAAAAAAAAAAGTTGAAATTATCTTATTCATTCATGAACCGATGCTCTTAGTTCCTTTGACCATTTTCCATTTCTCATTTTTCCAAGAAATGAAATGAAATGTGAGTAACTCTGCCCTTAACTCTATCTATAGAGTAGACCATCAATTCCTATGACATCACAAGTTTCCATGACTTGAGGCTAACTGGAGTGTTTCCCTTCTTTCCAGGGTGTGACCTCGATGCCGCGAGCGAGGGCACTTCCACACTCAGAGGCTGCCTCCGCCCCTGCCCTCCTCCAGCCTTACTAGGACACTAGGTGAGATTCTCTAACACCTGGTGCTCGTAAAGGATCAGGATTACGTCTTGGAAATAAGTAGATAGACTTATGAATGCAGTCCATGATTTCATAAAGGTTCAAAGAATATGCATTCAATATTTGGAGATGTTAAAGATGTTCAGAGACAGTGCACTCATAAATTCTCTGTGTCATTACGGTATGAATAGGTTTCAATGGTGCTTAAGTACCTAGATAATCTTTATTGAGCATAGAGAGCTTCTAATGACATAAATAAGGTCATAGCTTCATTAAGGGGGACTTTGAGATGTGAGAGCACTTTACAGGAAGGTTAATGGATTTGTTCTAAGGTAAGTAATGGAATGTCTTTTGGATCTTAATAGAGAAAGAAATGATGGTATGAGAATTATCTTTAATATGTTAGTGTTGATTATATGTTCTAGATTAAAAAGTAGATTTAAAGATATCTAAAGACAATCATCAGCACAATGGGGATTTCTATGATGCATTAACTTTAGAAGTTTTCCTAATGTATTATGGGTTTTACAGTTACTAAGATCTCTGTCTGAGCATTAGAATGGTACTGAAGCGTCTTAAAACGGGTCGAAATCCATATAAACAAAGAGTCTTTTCATGAGAAATGAGGCATGTGTAAGGGGTTGAGTCTTGCAACGATAAGAAGGATTGTTTAAGGAGGAGATATTATTGTTGGCAACTTCATTAAGTTTACACATAGATGTTTTTAAGACATGAGAAGGATTTTATTGTATCTAAGAGCACTTAAATTTTAAAAACTTAAAGTACTTTGATTCTAGCACTATTAAACTTTATAGAATCAACCAATCTTTCATCCAAGAACCCAGATCTTTTCAGCGACTGACGTTACTGTATATTTGATCAAAATAATTCACTGTCCCTCTCGCTTTCATTCGGGGAAAATCCCTTTAGCGTGAAAGATATTCGGAACGCTGTCTCGCTCGCTTGCCCAAGCAGTTTTTACCATCATTGCGGCACACACGACTCTACTTGTGAAGTCATAGATTCTTGAGAAATTGAAGTGAGGGTGTAAGACTTTGACTGTGTCAGCGAGCACACTAAAAGCTCATCGGGTCTATGGTTAATGATGGACATAGATTTAAGAATGCTGCGATTATATCTGAGTTAAGTCCATTAACAGAAGTTTGCGTGTGAGCTAAGTTTGAAATGGAGCTCAGAAAACGTGTTTTTGAGCAAGCGGTGAAAGTTGACGAATGCAAGGAGGTCTTTAACGGAGAGACGTGAGACTTCTTGCAGGCCAACGGAGAGGATAATTTAAGGAGCAAACAAGCGAGAAGAGAATTTAAAGGATTCCCTGAGACAGGGAAGTAAACGTGGTATCTTATTTATCTTTCTCTCTTTGGGGTCGAGAGTCGCTTGAGGTCGGTGGAAGCTAAGTGTCTCAGGCTCTTCAAAATACAGCCTGAAGCATTACCTTCAGTCACATGGTACCAGTAAGAGACGAGAAGTGTTTGAAGGGACATTTCTCTGTAACTGGGAGAAGGAGCCTAGGAGAGCACAACGGTAGCAAGCTTTTGGGGACGATGGCCTAGTTTTTGACCTCACCCTTTAAGGTTAGGCCAGAGGCCACGCCATCCTATCCAAAGATCATGCGATCGTACTCAAGGATCGTACGTACCGTCGTGCTCAAGGATCGTACCGTCGCGTTCACTGTCAAAAGATTAAATCTCTTGTCTAAGAACCTGGAATGTTGATTAACGCTGAAGATTCGCCCAGTCTGCTTCCGTAGCTGAACCAGAGGGTCCTCAAGCTTTGCTATTGTCATGATATACCTGGCTAGAGGAGCTCCTCATTCCCATTGGCAGTCTTGAGGATCTCGTGGTTGTTATGTCAAAGGCCATAATAGATATCTGAGGAGTATCTTGCTAAACGTAATCAAAGTTTTCCCGCTGGTCTGGTTGTAAGTGATTGTGTGATCTAGAAAAAAATGGATTTGTAGAAAATACTTTTGTTATGAATGGAATTGATCATGATTAGGTAAACAAGAAGATCTATTCAGATTAGATTTATTTTTTCCAAAGTAGTCTACTAACAAAGTGACTAAAGATACACTCATAGGACATGATTACAATAGATGGAGACGGGATAGTAAATCAGAGGTCTCTTTCCCAATCAATGCTACAGATGGAGGCAGACTAATAAAGAAGACTAGTTCCCTTCCACCACCACCGTACACGGAGACTAGATAGTAAAGGAGAAGGAAGAAGACTCCTCCTCACCCACCAATATAGTTGGAGACGGGATAATAAAGCAGAAGGTTCCTTCCCACCCATCATTATAGATGGAGACAGGATAGTAAGGCAGAAGACTCCTTTCCCACCCACCACTATAGATGGAGACAGGATAATAAAGCAGAGGGCTCCTTCCCACCCACCACTCCCTCATAAAGTTTTAGAGAAGCAGTGTTTTGAGAGACCACGAACTACCCAGTCTGTTTGCATATCATTTAGGCTTCAGAATCGTTAGCACTTAAATGGTACCGTTTTAAACAAGGCAACATTCTTCAGGTCACAGCCACACCTGCCTTAGAAGGGGACGGCATTCCTGTAGGACAAGAGGATCCTTACCACCGCCACCACCATTACCACCAATAGGCATAGTTTCCATGGAAAAGATAGCGTTCATATGAATGTCTTGCAGACCATAGGAGCAGCTGCGCACGAGCAACCACTCAGTACAAGCAGAACTCTTGACTGTAGTTCTGAACTACTATATTCCCTTCATGTGGTAGGACCTCAGGGAAAAATTGTACTACCTACTTATACTTCGTGCTATAATACCATTGATTTTGGTTACGGTCATGATAAGACATAGACACTAGCGTGTCTCTGAGGTTCACATTGGTGCTGGTAGATCGTGGATGCGCATGCCTGGTAAGGGAGAGCATCCAACACACACACACACACACACACACACACACACACACACACACACACACACACACACACACACACACACACACACACACTATCATGGTGAGCTGGGTTGTGTTAGGAGATAATTATTGCAGTGTGGGTGTCAAGGGTATGAAGGCTGCATTCAGGCTAGGTTAAGAGAGGTGGTGTTTGGATAGGGATAATGGGATAGGAAATGGATAATTACGGGGATGAAGGGATGAGGGCAGGAATGACCAAGTTGTTTAGGTATGGGAGAGGTGAGTGCACAGGGAGAGTCATGAGATAAAAGGGTCAAAGTGAGAGTATTCTCGAGAGATGGTGTGGGAAGATAATTGGGTTATGGCGGGATTGAGGAAGGAAATCGAGTTGTTTGGTGATGGGGTAATAAGGTGGTTTGGTCCGTGATAGGAGTTGGCGGGGGGAGCAAACTGAAGTGTGTGTGTGTGTGTGTGTGTGTGTGTGTGTGTGTGTGTGTGTGTGTGTGTGTGTGTTTGCGATGCAAATAGGCTATGAAGAATTACAAACAGTCGACTCATATTTTAGAATTAGCATTAACGTCACTGTCATCTTCCTCATCATCTCACTCTTCTTCTTCTTCTTCTTCTTCTTCTTCTTCTTCTTCTTCCTCTTCTTCTTCTTCTTCTTCTTCTTCTTCTTCTTCTTCTTCTTCTTCTTCTTCTTCTTCTTCTTCTTCTTCTTCTTCTTCTTCTTCTTCTTCTTCTTCTTCTTCTTCTTCTTCTTCTTCTTCTTCTTCTTCTTCTTCTTCTTCTTCTTCTTCTTCTTCATCTTCTTCTTCCTGCTGGTCAGGAAGCTGATAAAAGATAAGGGATCCCATGTTGTTTTTGGGTAAGATGAGAGAAAATGCTCAGAGTAGGTTCGAAAACACTGTGAGACTTGAGTAAGTTGAATTGCGTCTTCATTTACATTTATTCAAATCCGAACCTTGTTACTCTACTTCTAACTTGCTTCGAAGGTAATACGACCACTTTCGAAAGCTTTAAAGCAGTACTCTCAGCAGTTTGGGCTAAACACTTACAGACTATTGGGCTGGAATGAGTAAAAATTAGTGGTTAAACGACGTAGGCGAAAGACACTTAGAAATGAGAGTCATCAAAGATGAGCTTGTCTATAAATGAGGAG
Organism: Panulirus ornatus; assembly: GCF_036320965.1. Classification (NCBI taxonomy): domain Eukaryota; kingdom Metazoa; phylum Arthropoda; class Malacostraca; order Decapoda; family Palinuridae; genus Panulirus; species Panulirus ornatus. Next base: position 13,617,764 of record NC_092245.1, read on the forward strand.
GTGAAGGCAGGTGATGGTGAGGTTGGCTGTGAAATGAGATTGGCTATAATGAGGGTATTTACAAATGAATTTCATAGGATGTAGGACTCAGAAGGTAACTTAGATGTAGAAAGAACGTTAAGTTCAGATGAGTGTCGTAACAAATAAACTTTTCTTGAGGGAGTAGACGAACTAATCAATCAACATCTTTTTTTTTTACGACCAAAATTTCTTGCTGACTTTTGTAGGATTCCAGTTCGCAGTTCTTCCAATCAAAGAGAACGAACGCATCATCCAACCTTCGTGGTGATGTAAGGTTAAGACAGAGCTTAAGTAGGGTGAGATTATGACATAACAGGTGTAGGCTGAGGTGAAGGCAGCAGCAGTAGGGTGAGCTTAAGGCAAAATGATAATAACTGTGATGTCAAGGCAAGGCACTAGTAGTGCTCTGAGTCTAAGGTTACCACAGTAGTATAAGGTGAAAGTGGTGATGGTGGTGTGAGATCATGACAACAAATATTGATCTGAGATTAAGACATTACAAAGAAGATTTGAATGTATTCGTGTTGGTCTATGATCAAGACATGAGCAGTGGTGTGAGGAGAAGTCATAACTCCAAACAGTGAGAGGTTAAGTCATTGAAACAATGATGGAAGATCAAGTAAAAGCCAAGATGTTAAGTGATGTATTCATCTGTTGTTATCAAATATCCTGCTCATGTCTCACATTAAATAAATGATCATATGCTTCTCCATCTATATCTTTGCTTTTCCTTCTATATCTCTGCCAGTCCATCTATATCTCTCGTGAGGCTTTACTTCTGTCTTGTCTAATACATCAGGAGCTCATTTGTGTAACAACTCTTCGACATCATACTTCTTGATCTTGCTCCGGAGACTGAGAAACGATGCTGACAAAATCCTAGGTTGATCAGTTATAGCACGAAGGTACAACCCTTGAGCACTACGGTACATTTAATGTCCTGAACTTTCACCCAAACCTAAAGGGTTATGCCAAAGTTGCATTTCTGTGATCAAGGATGTTAAAGAGATCTTGTTGCAAGTGGCTAATATAACACGCTTCCCTCAGTATTCCGCAGGTGTTTTAATATATGTACATGAATTACTAAGTGAACTCGACCTAACGAGAAATTTTGAATATCATGAGTATGAATGAAAACTTCGTTTATGACATCGCTTAACACAGATATATATTAGTATAGTATATAGTCTAACATTCCTTAACTCAAAAATATATTCATATGCCTTAAGTAATAACAGACTGAACATTTTGAGACTTATGCTATGTACCATCCAGACGCCTTCAATGGCAAGTGTGTACCCCCGGTCGGGAACCACTCATCTCGAGTACTAGACTTAGATATGGGTGTTGTTGTTGTTGGGCTGTGAGCTCTCTCTTGCCAAGGCACATAACAACCGCCCCCCTTCCCCACCCCCTTCCTCCTCCTTGTGCTTTAGAAAGCTTTGTGAGGCGGCTGCGCGCGTGATCGTCTGTGGCTGTGATGACTATTACAGGTGTGGGTGAACTGGAGTCTTGTGAAGGGTTGCGAGAGGAGGAACCGCGCGCGAGCGTCCATCGTCGAAAACTGAACCTCTCTTGGGCCATGTTATTCATCCGTCGATCCACCTCACTTCCCACTCGAAGCCCCAGAGATGACACATACTGAAGAATAGGATCTGTCTTTTTTTATATGTTATCTGCTTTACCTAACTAGCAGACTCAATGCTGTGGATGAAGCCTCGAGACTCTCCTTTATGAGAACCCCAGGGAGTTTAGATGATCCGCAACGTCTCCCAGGAGGTCTCAGAGGTCTCGAAAGAGATAAGTTTCCTTTATTAGGCTGATATCAGTTACCAGCAAAGTTCCAATAGTTTGATATGTTCCAGCTAGTAATTAGTCGTGTATGCATCCGGCTGACGATCCCCAGAGTTTTAAAAATGGGTGGATAAGTAATTTCTGTCAAGAGATAGAAATCTTGAAACAGTCCATGAGGTTGAAATGAGTTCCATTCTTTGCGAAGCAGACGACTCTTACTGGAAGTCTAGCCATCTTCCTTTCCCTGAGAGCCTCTCCACGGAAGGAGTTGCCAATCTGGACTATTGGATTTCCTTGGACGCCTCAAGGAACCATAGGATACGAAACTGGCCGAATAGACATCTCTGGACCTCTCGAGAGACCATAGCAATCTTAAAACCTCTCCCACGAAGGTAGATGACCCTCAGATCGATTAGACGGGTTTGGGTTCTTAAGGAGTCGAATTTTTCCCATAAAACCAAAATACCGTACGAAGTTGAGAGATCCTTTGATGTACGGGTCAGTGAAAGAAGGTGTCCGCTGCCAAGTGTCTCAATCGAAATCCTTTTGGCAGTAGGAGTAAGTCCACTGGATACTAGAGACAGGGTACTTGGCGATGATGTAAGCCGTATTAACTGCCAGGATCATTGAGGCAATTTACCTCAAGTTATGACCACCGGTCGAAAAAGATGTAAACACCTTCTTCAGGTGGTCATGGTAAGCCCAGGATTATATATATATATATATATATATATATATATATATATATATATATATATATATATATATATATATATATATATATATATATATATATATATATACACCCTCTCACTACATGTATGGTTCCTGATCTGGACGACTTGTCTGCTTGTTTAGAAGCTGATCAAGGTAGTTGCATACCATGTACTCCTTGGCTGTAACATGATTGGCCTTTAAGTCAAATAGTGTTCTTTTACTTGATCACATTGGCTTGTTCTTCTTATCACTGGTTCTTCCTGTTCTCTCGTCAGTATCACTGTTCAGCATTGCCTGTTATCTTCTCTCACTGAATGATTCCACCTGTTACTGTGTTCTACTGGTAGTTTCTACTTGTTATCGTGTATCATTAATCTGCTCCTCAAATCAGTCGATATTCTGGATATATCTTTGTGAGCTGTCTTGCTTGTAGATCGAGGCAGTGTTGTTTTTTACCTGACGCTGTACAAGGTAATTGTTAAATATTTTTTCTACAGGCAACATAATGTAATACCTGTAACACTATAGTGCCAGTATTGCTGTAGTACCAGCAACACTCCAGTACAAGCAATACTGCAGTGCCTACAACACACGTAATACAGTACCAATGATAAAGAAGCCAAATTGCTTGCAATATAGGATCCCCCCCCCCTCTCTCTCTCTCTCTCTCTCTCTCTCTCTCTCTCTCTCTCTCTCTCTCTCTCTCTATCTATCTATCTATCTGTCTATCTATCTATCTATCTATCTATCTCTACCTCTATCTTTCTATCTATCTATCTATCTGTCTACCCCTATCTCTATCTCTGATGAACACGAACAAGAAGAAGAGATAACTTTAAGAACGGGTGTTAACGTGTCACATCTTTTATGAATTGGGATACGGTTTACCCGTACCAGAGTCTTGGAATTCCACCACGAGTTTAATATTGAACGTGAGAGTGTTCATCCTGACGCGAGTTCAGATGAAAGTCGAAAAAACGTGTCTTTTGTCGACAATTCTTCTTTTCCTTTTCTTTTTTTCTAACATCTCATTCTTAAAGGTAGAAATGCATTGCTATTTATGAAACATAATTGTTTCTTTTGGGGGGTAAATGAGGAATTAGGTGATAGCCTTACGTCATCTAGATACGGATGCTTTGAGTGTGTCTTGAGCCAATAGCTTTCAACATTGTAACTCAAGTGTGTTACGAAAGCTTGGTGGAGTCTGAATTGTTGAGAGAGACGACTCAGTTCTGTTGTTATTCTCGAAGCTCTGAGGCTAGTTTTTTGTTACTCTCTCTCTCTCTCTCTCTCTCTCTCTCTCTCTCTCTCTCTCTCTCTCTCTCTCTCTCTCTCTCTCTCTCTCTCTCTCTCTGTATTACTCAAATTTCTTTTTATACTTTTTTTTTTGTGTTTAAGGCCAGGAGACGCAAATACAAGACAGACACGAAGGAGAAAAGTTTATATCTTCAAGATTTTTACGTGTGAAATTTTTGAATCAAGTGTTCAAGCGGCGAAAAGCGAACAAGAGACGAAGGTCTGTTGCTCAGGGTACAGTCCCTTTACTGAGGCCATCCTCAAGCAACACTACGTGGTCTTCAGTACCTTCTCTCCGCGTCTTATTTTTGCGTTGGTCGAATTGCATGCATTCCCACGACCCATAGATATTCAAGAAGGTGTTCGATGCCTCGTCCCTGTGTTGTTGTGGTGGTGGTGGTGGTGCCTGTGTTGTTGTGGTGGTGGTAGGGTGCCTGTGTGGTGGTGTTGGTGATGGTGGTGGTCCCTGTGTGGTGGTGTTGGTGGTCCTTGTGTGGTAGTGGTGGTGGTGGAGATGTTCCTTGTGTAGTGGTAGTGGTGGTGGTGGTGGTGGTCAGTTGCACCGACTCATTGCAAAAACGCTCAACACGGCTGAGTTGTTCATTTACATTCCAGCAGCCGCCGTGATTGGCCGCAGCTCAAGTCCTCCCGCCTGGTCGCTCATGCCGGAGGCGGGGTATCGTCAAAGGCACGAGAGAGAGAGAGAGAGAGAGAGAGAGAGAGAGAGAGAGAGAGAGAGAGAGAGAGAGAGAGAGAGGCTTGAGCTGAGGCGTCCTCCCTCCAACAAGCGGCCGGACCCTCTGGGTCCGAATTGTTCATCAGATATGCATTGTACCAACCTACGTCCGTGGCTCTCTCTCTCTCTCTCTCTCTCTCTCTCTCTCTCTCTCTCTCTCTCTCTCTCTCTCTCTCTCTCTCTCTCTCTCTCTCTCTCTCTCTCTTCTCACCCGAAACCGAGCATCTGATCGTGTACGTTCACCTTACAGTATCAACCCCGATGCATATCAGTGCCTTATCGTAGACCTAGCGTGGCGATATGGTTTTAACTCATTTCCGATCATCCATCCGTTTTTACGTGCACTCTCTTCCAGTAGGTTATTCACAGTGTTGGCACAATGGACGCCCTCCGTGAGAGCCAGTGATTCGCAATATCCAGGGCAACGACGCGAGTGAGCACGGTTAGCCCCGGCTGTTTAATCGTGGGCGATGGACCTACATGCATTGTTCAGGTGCCGTTGGTATACCGTTCCCGCGCCAAAGGCTTCTGGGACGTCTCTCCCACCACCTCAGCATCGCTTTGAGAGCTGAGGGAAGTTGTCAGCGAGTCGAAGAAATTTACTGGAGTTCTGTATGGAGAGGTGCTGCTTCCCTCAACCTTCTTCGCGCTCTGTTTGACCATCAGGACCTAACGTATATGGAAGTACATGGGAAAGCCAGATAGCAGACGACCTGATGGCCAACGGCGATCAGAGTCATCTACTGGAGGACGGGAATGGATGAGTATCTTGAACTCCTTATGCATAGAGCTGGAGGTGGGATAGCAAAACAGGAGGCTCCAACATATACACGAAGATACGTACGTGGTGTCTGTGACGATGTGGTTGAAGAGTACTCCAAAGGGAGCAGACGAAGGCAACAAGCAGAGGGAGAGTGACAGAAGGGATTGTTGCTTTCCGAGGGTGATGCAGGGCGCCTAAAGTCAAAGCGGTGGTGATAACACGCATAGAACAGATTGCTCAGGTGGGATTCCACAAGCGAATTCTAACCTTATCCCTCAGGAGGTGGCTGTGCATGCAGAGGATAACGAAGGCG
>NC_092245.1:13628403-13700903 GCF_036320965.1 Panulirus ornatus
AAGTTCCCTTATCAGAGAATATCACCTTTGAGGTCTATGGCCCGACTCGGCCGTCTTAAAAACAGGGTAAAGAAATATTCCTTATCAAATAATGTATTTGTTCACTTAGGGAAGGGGAGCTCATCTTTTTTTTGTTTCTCACTTTGCCTTTAAGTCTTGATATTATAACTTGCTATCTATCCTTCGCATTTCACCACACTCCTCTCTGTTACTCTGTCCATCTTCCCATCTTCTACTTACCTCTTCTAGTCTGCCATAGTTAGATCCTTATACCCCCCAGTTATCTCCCATCATCATTCATCTTTTCCATTCCCTTTTCCTCTCGCTACTTATTTTCTGTGTGATATTTATTCTATTACACCTCATCTTACCATCTGACCCCTTGATTCATTCCTTATCTACATCTACCCTACCATACCCCCTCTCCACTAGAGGTTATGCGACCCATGTTCGCCCCTTTTTATTACGCCTTATCTTCCCTCTCTATCATCTGTTCTTACCCCATATCTCTCCTCTGTAACCCACTTCCTCCTCCTCCTCTTCCTCCTCCTCCTCTTCTGATTACTCACATTTCGTCTATCACTTTACGTAAATGAGTCTTTGTCCAGCTGAAGCTGTTCCCTTCTGAATTCATCATTGTCTCTCCTTCCAACGCATTTCCATCTCTCTCTCTCTCTCTCTCTCTCTCTCTCTCTCTCTCTCTCTCTCTCTCTCTCTCTCTCTCTCTCTCTCTCGCTCTCTCTCTCTCTCTCTCTCCTCAACGTCAAGCCATCTCGCATCGCATCAAACTGATGTCTGGTTTCGTTCGTCTTTACTAAGCTGACCCTCTTTACTACCAAGGGTAATGTGAGAGCCCTCTTCCATTTCCCCCGTTTCTTTTCCACTCTCCCTCTCTCCTCCTCCCCTCTCCCTACACCCCTATTTACAACCTCCGCTCTTCGCATCTCCCCTTCTCTCTCTCTCTCCCCTTTTATCTCTTTCGTTAAACTCTCCTCAGTCGTGCCTTTGTTGTACAGACCGTTCGCTTTCGCTTCTGTATGTGCTTTCCAGAAGGAAATATCTTTTTTCCGTATGTTTTCGTTCGGTTCCTATTGTTCCTAGTTGACCTTTAAGCGGTTTATGGCCTATGATTGACGCTTAGTCTCCAATATTTTTTTTCTCTCGCTCTCTATTTTTTTTTTCCTCTTTTACCTTATTCCTCTCTCGTGCCCATCTGATTTCCCTCTCCTCGTTTTCTATTCGCATTCCTTTTTCTCCCTTGTGTGCCATTCCTGTCCTCCCTTCCTCCCCCAAGCCCGTCTCTCTGGTTCCTGCCCAATTAGTCCCTCCGTTGGCTTCCATCGCTTCCTGTCCTGATTTTTCACCCTTCTCCCCCAGCTCGTTCATCAGCAAGTCTCTCTCTCTCTCTCTCTCTCTCTCTCTCTCTCTCTCTCTCTCTCTCTCTCTCTCTCTCTCTCTCTCTCTCTCTCTCTCTCTACTATCCCTTCTCTGTCCGTAGGAGTTTGGAAGTTTAGTTTACTATTACTATCCTGCAGCAGACGATCTCTTAGAAGGCCATTAGGTTCCTCTGTTCTCTGACTTTCTCATCAACTCTCTCTCTCTCTCTCTCTCTCTCTCTCTCTCTCTCTCTCTCTCTCTCTCTCTCTCTCTCTCTCTCTCTCTCTCCACGCAGTTATCATCCTTCTTCATGGTTCTTCTTCATCCATTTTCAACTCTCAAGAATGTTTTACCTACCAACCTTCTCTTTCACAGCCCAGAAGTGCATCCTCCGTACGCCCCTTCCATCCTTTCCCATCCATTCCACGTATCTCTGCCTCTCCCATCTCCATGCCTGCCTCCCATTCCTCCCTCTCTGCCCCCCCCAACCCCTCCCATTCGCCACCCTTCCTCCCCCTACACCCTTCCCCTCCCCCCGGGCCACCCACCCACCCACCCTACCTCTGTAACGGAACCGCTCGATAATTTAACGGAGGTCGACTCACTCGCTACTGGAGACCACAGCCGATAACAAGGGGGAGAGAGAGAGAGAGAGAGAGAGAGAGAGAGAGAGAGAGAGAGAGAGAGAGAGAGAGAGAGAGAGAGAGAGTTGATGAGAAAGTCAGAGAACAGAGGAACCTAATGGCCTTCTAAGAGATCGTCTGCTGCAGGATAGTAATAGTAAACTAAACTTCCAAACTCCTACGGACAGAGGAGGGATAGTAGAGAGAGAGAGAGAGAGAGAGAGAGAGAGAGAGAGAGAGAGAGAGAGAGAGAGAGAGAGAGAGAGAGGGTGGTAGTGGTGTGGTGTCGCAAGAGAGTGATGGTATTTAGTGGACGTCACTAGCTGAAGAAGATTCATTACCAGCCACTGGTCGGCTGGTAGACGCACACTCACTGTGTCTTGATCTCCTCCTCCTCCTCCTCCTCCTCGAGAGAGAAGCTGGAAGCATCGTCCCTGAGTCAGTGTTCATCCTCCTCCAGATTCTTGTCTTTTAGTTCGTGTTGATTTCTACTCCCCCTTTAAAACCGACAGAGGTCTTTCCAGAGGGACCTTACAGTTTCACGTGACCTCAATGTTTCCTTCCAATCCAGCTTTATAGGAGTTCCAGAAGATCCCATGTCTTCCAGAGACTCTCTATCGCCCTTCCAGACCAAACCCGTGCTTCTCTAGTTCATGAATACTCTTTGTTAATCAATGTATGTCACCTACGGGACTAACTGATTTGCATTTCTCTGAGCTACTCAGCACTAGTCTGTACCCAATTACATCCCCGCCAATCCCAGCTGAATCACCTTCAAACGCAACGATATCCCCTCAAAGTCCATCCACACCCCCTCCCAAGCTACTCAGGGTCCATGCAAACCCACCCGTATAAGCCTTTAGATTTACCCACATCCTCCCTCCAAAAGCATACTCTAATGCACCTCCCTCTCCTCTCATCTGGACTCGCCAAACCCTCTCAAAACCCACTGAGAATCCCTCCAAACTCAACGTCACCACCACCCTCTCTTCCCTCCCTCCCTCCTCCCACGCCACGGAACTCATGACAACCCTTTCCAAAAACGGGGCCACCCCGGTCCTCGGCCTCCTGCAGTAGCGTGTCTGTGAGTGTCCCGGAGAGAATCATCAACACTTACTGGCGGCGGAGGCGTCACGACCACGGGCCTTTTAACTCCGAAGTGGTGGGTGGCCCCGAGTTGCTCTGCTGGGGCAGGTCTGAGGCTTCTCTCTCTCTCTCTCTCTCTCTCTCTCTCTCTCTCTCTCACACACACACACACACACACACACACACACACTCCCGTGGTGGTGGCGGTGTGTGGAGGGTGTTCTGATGAGCCTAACAGGGGTTGGAGGAAGGGACGACTCTGTTGGAGAGTGACTTGTTATTTTGCTACTGCTTCTGCTTCTGTTTTGGTGGGTCTTGCCCGTGCCTCAGGACCGCGGGGATGGGAAGCACCGCTGCCGCCACCATCGTGGGGACAGACGGGGAAGGTGTTTGGGGACGAGGGGAAGGAACAAGTTTAGAGGTTAAGGTCTAACTCAGGGTGAAGGCTTGGGGGTGAGGTCGCAGGGAAGCGACACTGAGGGAGGAGTGTTTGAGAGGTGTCAGTTGTTGCCAGGTAGACGGAGACACATCTACCGGCTTACAGGTGTGTTATGCCAATCACTGAAAACGGCAAACAGCCTTAATTACTGCATGTAATAATTTGTGTTAGTGCTGGGCCAGGCTGCCGCCAGGGTCGAGGGCAAGGGATGGGAGGGGCTTAAACACGTCACGTGACCAGTCCCAGCCACTGATGTGGCCAGGGAGGTCGGGGCGGTGCTAGAGGAGGCGGAGCTACTCTCATTCGGCGGAGCTAGCGGGAGCCCCGCCTCCCTCGGCCGAGAGAGCGGTGTGCAGCCCAGACAGCAGATAGTGTCTGAGCTCGCCGCGGCCTTAACACACGCAGGCTGTTTTTTGCCGCGGCCGCAGCTCCCGTGCCTAGCGTGCTTTTGCCCCCATGCGGCGGCCGACCTAGTGCCACGCCAGCTAATGTGTGTGTGTTGTTTTCTCTCTCTTTCCGATCGTGTGTGTGACCGCGCGGCATCCTGGCGACGGTGGACTCCTTACCGTGGCGTCACCACCATGCAGTGGTCACCAGCGAGGGAGGAGGACAAGACAGGATGAACGGCTCGCTGTATGAGGACTCGGGCAGTACTCGAGGCTTGGAGCCCACGGGCCAGACACCGCTGCACATCCCGGCCAAGCGCGTGGCCACCACCCTGGCGGTATCCACCTACCCGCATCCACCCGAGTGCCCCGCGGGGCCCGACTCGGGCACGGCGGCCGGGGTCATCAGGCACTCCCACTCCACACAACCCTGGAACTACCAGCCTGACCATGCCGCAGCCACGGCCCCGTTCGACTCCCAGTATGGCCAGCCCTTCTGCCGGGACGGCGTTACCCCCACCTACTACAACATTGCGGATTCCAGGATGGCTGACCGCAAGACTCTGGCCTTCTGGCCCAACAAATACGACTACGCACCGGGGCCTTCTTCCATGGCTACGGAGTCCTGCCAAGCCTTCGCCGCACAGACCTGGTGCAACTACCCTCCCTACGGGCGTGTGGGCCACGTTGACGCCCACGGCCAGCCCGTGCCATACCTGACGGCGGCAGATGGCGCCCCTAAGTCCGCCATGGAGGCTGCTGCAGGATACCCCCACGACGGATACCTGAGGAACTATCCCACTGCGGAGAGCATGCCCCCAGCACCTTACCCGCCAGGTATGTACCAACCACCAACCACCAACCACAACTACCTTGAGCCCCTCCTGTCACTAGAGTGTCCTAACGTTATCCCTTGTCCACACACCCTTGCTGAGGTCGTCGCTTCGGACTTACGTTTGGCTGGCTGGCGGGACGGCTGTGGGAGTGTCCTGTCCGCGTGTACCTCGTAAACCTCATCTTCTGCTGCCTCCCTCTACCTCACACCCGCCATAAAACACCCGTCACAACACTACTGGCAGTCCTCTCTCTCTCCTCTCTCTCTCTCTCTCTCTCTCTCTCTCTCTCTCTCTCTCTCTCTCTCTCTCTATATATATCTTTGATATTTCCATCTGTTCAATGTTGACCTGCCTGACTTTCTGCCTGTATGGGTGTGCTGCCCATGGAGCTTCCAGGAGCCACCAGAGGCAGACAGTGACCATAAGGGACCAGCAGTAGCCGGCCAGCCAGCCAGCCAGATATGCCTAGCCTCCCATTAGAACCCACCAACAACCACGACATTACCATACGTTCCACTTCCTCCTTCGCCTTGTTGTGATGCTGTCTCTGTCTCTCCCTACCTTCTCATTTCATGTTTCATTCTTATTGTCAGGCCTTTTGCTTTTGCTCATTCCTCCTCTCCTCTGCCCCTTTATATTTCTTTATTCTTTCCCTCCTTCTATTTACTCTGTAACATTACATCTTTATCTCCTTCCTTCATTTACTTTCTTTTTCTTTTTTCCTTATTCTTCTATTCTTTTATGATTCTTGCTTTAAGTGTAAAATCTCCTTACAGCTTCTTTCTTCTCATACAATTCTTCTTCTTTCTTTTTTTCTTTCTCTTCTTCATTCTTGCCTTATTAGTCTTTCGTCTTATAGGTTTGTCTGTCCATTTCCTCCTCTATCATCATAAACCAATTTGACCACAAATATTCATCTTTTAATGACATATCTTTCGTATCATCTCTCCCCATCCTCCTTCTTCTCCTTGCTCTTCATCTTCCATATCCTCTCCTCCTCTTCCCCCTCTTCCTTCTTCTCTTCATTCACTTCCCTCACCTCTCCTTTCATCCCACTCTCACCACAGCAGCCTCTCCTCTCGCGTCTTCTCCCTCCCGCTCTCACTGACTCCTACCACTGTTGCCAATGCCAGAGGCCCATAAATCTCCCAGCCACCTTCCTTATGATGTAACTAGCCCAAGTCCTCCGTCTGTAGTAGTTAGTTGGTAATGATGTGTGAGCTCTTTAAGCAGGAGGACAAGCTGACTTGTCTTATCTAATGATCACGTCCTTTGGTTCAATGGTCTTTGCTAATTATTACTTTCAATTAATTGTCATGGTCTCTAATTCATCTTCCTCAATATGCATGACTGTTCTAACGTTTGATGGCTGTTGGTTGCCCCATTATCATGTGGTCATTCGTAGTTGTTGGAGTCGTCTTGTGGATTGTCTCCTCTTATATACCTGGCACCATTGTTTCGTATCCTAACTTGACCCCAACTATACTTTGTACCATGGTCTCGTATCCTGACTTGACCCCAACTATACTTTGTACCATGGTCTCGTATCCTGACTTGACCCCAACTATACTTTGTACCATGGTCTCGTATCCTGACTTGACCCCAACTATACTTTGCACCATGGTTTCATTCCCTAACTTGACCCCAACTATACTTTGTACCACGGTCTCGTATCCTGACTTGACCCCAACTATACTTTGTACCATGGTCTCGTATCCTGACTTGACCCCAACTATACTTTGCACCATGGTTTCATTCCCTAACTTGACCCCAACTATACTTTGTACCATGTTTCCATACCCCTAACTTGACCTCAGCTGTACTTTGTACCATAGTTACATCCTAAACTTGACCCCAGCTATACTTTCTACCATGGCTTCTCATAACTTGAGTCCATCAGTGATATGAACGATGGTTTCGCTTCCCTAATATGCCCAGTGCTTTCGCCTCTTAACTTTAACTTATCTATAAACATCACCATAGTTTCATCACCTAACTTGCTCCTCCCTATCTATAATCAGCAACATGGTTTCGCCCCCTAATTTGTTTCCCCTCTATCATCTACATCATCCTATCCTCTCCTAACTCGACCTAGCTGTAATTTGCACCATAGTTTCGTCTCCTAACTTGTCTCCATCTATAATTCAAGCCGTATTCTCTTGTTCAAACTGAAACCAGTCTATAATTTGCGACCCCACCTACGATTTGCACCTTGGTCTCTCCTCGTGACCTGTTCCAGTCCCCTCCTCCCTCCTTCCTCTCCCCCATCCCTCCCCCTCCCCCCCCTCCTCCTCCTCCTCCTCCTCCTCCTCCTCCTCCTCCTCCTCCTCCCTCCTACACCGCCTATAATTTGCCCTTCTCTGACTTCTCTCGTCTCGCTCTTCTACCTATGATTTACACCACGACCTCACGTTCGTTACATGGCTGGTTCCTTCTAGTATTGGCTCTCATTTCATCTATGATTTCGAAGGTGATTTTCGTTTTCATCCATTCTCTTCTACGATTCATGCCACGCACTGAGGAGGAGGTGCTCCTCCCAGCTGTAACTGATCTACAGTTTACGAGAAGGACTTGAAGTAATTGGTCTCGTTCGTCATTTTCCTGTAATGGTCAGCTGAATATCATCCATCCCTCTTGCGATCCTCCATCAAGAGACACCATACTATTCCTGTCTAACCTTCCTCATCTATAATTACCCCTAATCAAAACTATAATCCCGTAACCAGACCCCATTTGGATATCACACTGGGCTATAACAAGCATCTGTAATTTGCACTGCCTTGTCATATTCCACCTACGCGGCGTGTATAATCGCCCCTGTCATTTATCACTGTCATGTCATGTCATTGAAGCCTTTGGCATCAGCGTGGACTGTGTCATTTGCTGCACCCATGATAAATTTGGAGGAGTGCCAGATCAGCGGGCACACAGGGACGCCCAGGGTAGTCAGGGTTTCAGGGTGGACCTTAGACAGGGGCTCAGGGCCGACAGATAACGAGGGAGGACCTAGCCAAATGAAGATGTTTAGGTGTGTGTGTGTGTGTGTGTGTGTGTGTGTGTGTGTGTGTGTGTGCGTGTGTGTGTGTGTACGTATATGTGTGTAATTACCTTTGTATATATGAACGTGTATGTGTACATATCCCACGTGAGAGAGAGAGAGAGAGAGAGAGAGAGAGAGAGAGAGAGAGAGAGAGAGAGAGAGAGAGAGAGAGAGAGAGATGAGGTAGGTACAAGGGACCGGTTAGTAGGAGTTAGGAAGGGGAATGTGTTTGCTGTGTGCGGATATTAAGGGAAAGTAAGTTGGCTTGAGGCAGGGGTGACTACGGTGGCTGGTGAGTGGACGCCTGAGGCTGGCAACCGCAGCTTTATTGCATCGAAGTCTTGGGTGTGTGTGTGTGTGTGTGTGTGTGTGTGTGTGTGTCTGCTTACCTTTTTGTAACTACCTATTCATAGTGTGCGAGGAGGGAAGCAGGGAATTCTACACTCGTGGAGTCTCATCTCTTGAACTTTCTCTACTATCATAGAGCTTTTTGAACTCGTGTGTACTGCCCACATGCACAGTTTCATCAAGCAGGGTATTTCATTCATCCACGACTCTCATACCATTAGACACTTATCATTACACCACCTTCAAACACCCTTATTCTAACACCATTTCTGACAAAGTTCTTGCTTGATTTCATGTTATGGTCCTCTGGTTGTTCTCTCCTCGTGTCTTTCGAAAACCTCTTCCCTGTCGACCTTATCAAACAGGTTTCGATACGATGGTTGTCATCAGGTACCCCATACTCCTCTTCCATGGTAGCCACATCTCAAACCTCTTCTAACCTCTCTCTGATAACTCAGGTTTCTCACAAGTCTGCTGTCATCTTTGTTGCACTCCTCTAGACCTTCTCTGTTAGTTCTTTTGTTTCTTCAGATGCTGTGAGCACACTTGAGGACCACGCTGTGATCGTGGGATGTAAACAGCTTGCTGGAATATTTGCTTATCCACATACTTAAACTGCTATTCTGTTATTTGACAGCAGACAGTTAGTCTTCTTTGCTGTTCTCCTAAAATGTACAGTAATTCTGGCGACAGTCTGGGGACGATGTCTTCTCCCACGTCTCTTTCTCAAGCAAATTCCTGAAGCTGATTTCCTGTTGAGTAATTCATAAGCTGGCCATCTTTCCCCATGTCCCGTCCTCATTACTTTACATTTATTCGGTTTGAATTCTATCCATAATGTATTAGGCAAGCTCTGGAGTTTGTTTAGGTTCCCTTGTTTGTTTGGGTTCCTCGTAGGGTGATCCAAGCCCTCTTCACTCTTCATTTCCTTCATGACCTTGGCATTCAGGTAGGATGCAAACCCTTCTGGCAAGTCATTCTACAGAGATCGAGAAAAGCAATGGTCTCAGAACAGATCCCTTGGGCACTCCATTTCGAAATGATTCCCTTGACATTTGCCTTTACGTGTGTGTGTGTGTGTGTGTGTGTGTGTGTGTGTGTGTGTGTGTGTGTGTGTGTGGTGTGTGTGTGTGTGTGTGTGTGTGTGTGTCTGTGGGTGGGTGGATAAACATGCTTTGCATGTTCATATGGCGATCGTTGTTTCATACACATACATACGTAAACACATATTCAGCAACAACACACACACACACACACACACACACACACACACACAA
Organism: Panulirus ornatus; assembly: GCF_036320965.1. Taxonomy (NCBI): domain Eukaryota; kingdom Metazoa; phylum Arthropoda; class Malacostraca; order Decapoda; family Palinuridae; genus Panulirus; species Panulirus ornatus. The sequence continues at coordinate 13,637,816 of NC_092245.1, forward strand.
CTCGATCACAACACGAAGCTAAAGCCGATATGACTGATACCAGACCACGGGGACGCTCCCTCAAAGCACCGTTGCAAGAACGTCGCTCAAGCAAGGGCCAAGTCAAGCTGGCCCCTTATCATTCCCTCCTCTCCTTCCCAACGTGCAGCCACAAGGACCAATCAGGACTCGACTATTGCTGACGAGTTATTTATCTATCCCCGAAACTGCTGACGGACGGGGCAATTAATCAGCAATTTCTGCTGACGACGCAGGAAAGGATTCGAAACATCTGCTGTAGACTGTGCTGTCCTTCTACCAAACCATCATTGCCGGGAGCTGGGCTATATATCACACCGGTTGCTGACATCGTCTGACACTTGCCCTAATGAGTTATTCATTTTTCCCTGATTGATTAATTGATCAGCTCTGCTCTGATGAATTATTCGTCTTTTCTGATGATAAATTGGTTGATCAGTTGATCCTGTGTTGGCTTGGATGATGATTTCTGGACAGTTTGGCCCGAGAGATGACGCATCGGATGTTTTCCATCGTCGTCTGACACTCCTGCTGACACTGAAGGGATATTCATACGTGATCGTCGTCATCAATCGTCAGCATAGTGGATGAAAGTGAGGGAATAGCATAGGACTGACAGTGATTTAGCCAGAAGGTGACACATAATTGATGGCAGTACCCGGCTAACAGTACGAATAGTACCATGCAGCTGACACTGATAGCATGATGATAGATGGCTGACTGTTATCAGATAAGACTGAGGCTGTCAATCAAAGTGGAACAACGGATACTTGTGCATATCAATAATTCATATCTGAGAGCCAGAAGATGATAGATCATGGCGTTAGCTGACAACTACATACAGTGTCGAGTTTACAGCTAACATTTTTATATGATGGTAGCTTATCAGCTCACAGTGACAGACAGACAGACACAGAGGCCAAGATGATAGATGCTGATAGATACTATGGTCAATACTGAGCTCATGAATACCGTACGACTGACACTGCTGACACTGTTGGGGTGCTTACACTTGGCTGACACCGTGTTGCACTATATGACTGACATATATGTATAATGGGAGGTCATTGCTAACGTTTTGTATGTAAGCTGACATTGGTGTCTTCAAGGTCGTCTGTGTCTGACCTCGTTATCAGGATGTGTCCTCCTGACAGTAGGCCACTGTTAAGGTAGTATATGGCTGACACTAGACACTATATAGCTGACAGTAGTTTAACACGTTGCTGACGCCAGTATACAGTGATAAGGCATGGTCGACCTTGGGCCAATCTCGACCCCAGTTCACTCTCAGATGATGAATGACGGTGGCTGACACTCCAGCAAAAGCTGACTCCCTGGCTGACTGACAATTCGACACCGTCAGACAGGAAGAATTCCTGCAGCGATGTGCTGACGCAGAGGGCAGCTTGTGTTGTAGTGTTTCCTGACGGTCGGAGCTGACATCACGCTGACGTTGGCAATGAGGAAGTCAGCTCTGAGGGTTCATACTTTGAATGTGCTATGAGAAGGTTTCTCACATCATCTCATGAGTTGTGTTGTGAGGTGGAAACTGGCGCAGAGAGGTTAACAAAGATAAAGAAATGTGAGCAATGCAAAGCAGAGAGAGAGAGAGAGAGAGAGAGAGAGAGAGAGAGAGAGAGAGAGAGAGAGAGAGAGAGAGACCACACAGACCCATGGTCCAAATGAGGTGGGTTGGTCTTCTAATTACTAGATCATACAATGAAAGAAATAGTCCCCATAACAAGAGTAGAAGAAGAATACAGCAAAGTAAAGGCGACTGTCTCTCACCACCCTCAGAGAGAGAGAGAGAGAGAGAGAGAGAGAGAGAGAGAGAGAGAGAGAGAGAGGGAGGGAGGGAGGGAGGGGGGAGGGGTTGGGTGTTGGGGGGGGGGAGGAGAGCTCTTCTTTCGTTCTTGCAAGGTGAGTGACGTCATGAATGACCGGAAATGAGTAACTGGTGGTTAGCGAACTCAGCCACAACCAGATTGAATAGAGGCAGCAGTCAGAGGAGCCGCTGTGTGTGTGTGTGTGTGTGTGTGTGTGTGTGTGTGTGAAAGCCAACACTCGATCAATCATGGAGATTCAATGATAGGCATTCCTGGCGCTGTGAATCATCATTAGGCAGGGAGGAGAGAGAGAGAGAGAGAGAGAGAGAGAGAGAGAGAGAGAGAGAGAGAGAGAGAGAGAGAGAGAGAGAGAGTTACGAAAAGGGGAGGTGGGGTGGTGGGTGAGGGTAATGGCAAGGGGAGGGAGGGAGGAGAGTAATGGTAAGAGGAACGGGTGAAGTAGTGGTAAGGGAAGGGGTGAGAGTGAGAGTGAGGGGAGATGAGGTGAGGGTATTGGTAAAGGGAGAGTGAGATTATTGAAGAGGGGAGGGGAGGTGAGAGTAAAGGGAGAGGGGGTAGGACTGGTGGTAAGTGTAGGAGATTTAGAGTAATGGAGAGGGGAGGGAGAGTGAGAGTAAGGACAGTGGGAAGAGTGGAGGAGAGTGGTGGTAAGAGAGGGAGAGTTGGGTGAATGTAGTGGTGAGGGAGAGGTGGGTGAGAGTAGGAGTGAGTGGGAATGTAGGCAGACACGAAGGGCTTTTTACTTCATCAGTGAATGTCTTGCCATTTCATGAATTAGTGAATGAGTGTGTGTGTGCGTCGCGCGGGTGCATGTCTATGTGTGTGTGTGTGTGTGTGTGTGTGTGTGTGTGTGTGTGTGTGTGGAGGAGTACGAGGTTATATGTTAAGGGGTGCAGGAGGAGGTCGTATGTTGAGGGTGGTGGTGGTGGGAGAGAAGGTCGTGTGTGTGTGTGTGTGTGTGTGTGTGTGTGTGTGTGTGTGCGGGGTGAGGGTCGTGTGGGGGCAGGAGGGGGTGATGACTACAGCGCTGAGTCGAGGTACCAACAACACTGGCGGGTTTCGAGTTGAGGCGGCACTTGCTATAGGCTGGCCACCAGGCGAGAGAGAGAGAGAGAGAGAGAGAGAGAGAGAGAGAGAGAGAGAGAGAGAGAGAGAGAGAGAGAGAGAGAGACGATCCACGGAGTGGTGTCCGTACAGCCGGCGTCAGTACGCGCCACGCTCCTTAAACCTCACAATAAGTACAACCAAAACCCAGCCCGTTCAGTATTTACCTTGCGCCGTGCCACTAGAGCAAATAAACAAAGACTTGTGTGCTGTGGGAGGGGAGGGGGAGGAGGTTGGGGGGGGAGAGAGACCTGGCGGTGATGGCGGTGGAGTGGTGGTGCGTGTGTACTGGGGGGGGGGAATGATGGGGGGGTGGGGGTTCGATCTCCCCACACCCTCACTCCCCACACACACACACACACACACCCACCCCTTGCGACATATCTGTTGCTTGTCCACACGCACCGGCGGAAGCCACAAGAGGACATGCCTAACTTAGAGATTACTTCATCGTTAATCCACCAGACTGAAGTTCTCCGAGTCAGTTATTTGGTGGCTGGAGGTTCTCTTCACTTGGTCTGTTCTGTCGGTGCCTCGCCTGTCACCCAGGCAGTCATCTGGCACCTGGGAATGCCAGTGTACACTAACGTGTTCATAGCTTCCACCGTGCACCATTCTTTTATTTCCTCATTAGATTTCCCAGTTACTTTCTTGTAAGTATGTTAAGTAGGTGTATGTTTTGTTTGCTGACTGATGGATGGAGATTCCGAGACATTAATCTCACTCATCGATGGAGATTTTGAGACACAAGTCTGACTAATCGTTGGTGATACAGAAACATTAAACGGATTGATCGAGGGAGATACGAAAAGTTGAAGTTCTGTTCGAGTTTACGTCAAGAAACTGAAGCTCAGACGAGATGGTAAGACGATAGGAGATGGAGGGAATGCGTAGATGGATGACGTAACCCTGCACAAGAATCCTTCACGTGAAGGAGATGAAGGATATGGCCTCGTTGAGGGCGCTCTTAGAACCCTTATGAATTAATCTGTAAGGTCTTCATCACAAGCCACTACTTGGTAAGTAGATTGACCATCAGTCGTTAAGGGCCTCATCATCAGCTACCACTCTCACCGAGGTCCTCATTACTAGTCGATGAGGCGCCCTCACCACAACAGTTAAAGAGTCATTAGAACCTTCTTCAGTAGCGCGCAACAGCTGAAGCCCCATACCTACAACCACCTATCGCAGAACCACCCACCACTACCACCAGTCGCTGTGATCCTGACCACGAGCAACTGGTCGCTGAGGAACTTCCTAACAGCCGTCAAGTCACTGAGGCCCCTGACCTGCGCCTCTCACAATTCGCTAAGGTTCTGCAGGACTCCTCCACCCAGCAGTTATCTCAGATACGTCTGCCAACATCGAGGCGCTTATCATCCGGTTGTGTCCGTCTTCCACGTACTACATAGCGTCGTGCATTGGACGGGCTCTGAGGTTAGAACCAACCCTGCCTGTGCTTGGAAGTGTCAACCGCCTCCATCGCCTCCCTTGGAACCTGCACCTATGCGACCACCTTCCATACCCGACGACGCAGTCTTCGACCTGTTCCAAGTGGCAGTTACTGCCAGACAAGTATTCCAGGATATATATATGTGTAGGAAGATCGGATGATAGGTGGAACTGGGGCGGGTGTGTCGGGGTAACGGGGTCGTAGATAGCGGGGCCGTCGGGTTGGTGGTGGTGGTGAGGGGAAGGAAGGCGGTCAGCAAGGAGGTCTGACGTCTTCCTCAGTTTCATGTGTGTGGCGGAGTGAGAACTGGTCATCGCGGTGCTCTTCACACACACACACACACACACACACACACACACACACACACACGTCCCCCTTCTCTCTCTCTCTCTCTCTCTCTCTCTCTCTCTCTCTCTCTCTCTCTCTCTCTCTCTCTCTCTCTCTCTCACTTGTTCTCTCTCATATCATCTTTCACTTGATCATCTTATCGTCTCGTGCGGAGGAGTGTCTCACTCTCGTCCTCCCATCCTCTTGCTCCTCCTCCTCCTCCTCCTCCTCCTCCCCTTCATCATCTTCCCTTCCCTTTCCTTCTACGTATCCTCCTACACCGCCCTCCTCCCATTCCTCTTCTTCCTCATTCCTCTACATCCCAGTTTATCTACGACAGACACACGGAAGCTGTGTGTATATCTTTACACTGCATTTCACCTTCAAATATTCTTACGTTTGTGTCGTTCACCAGTGCGTTTCAGTCTATCCTTAACGAAGGCACGAGCGACGCCCCCATAGATGGCGACTCTAGACCATGGCTCCGTAACGGAGAGGGTAAACAACCCTGTAATTAATTGCAGCTACGATCGTCTCTTAACAGCTTGGCGTGCAGCAGAGGAAGTGGGACTTTTTCTTTTTCTTTTTTTTTTCCCCCTCGTCTTCCTTGCCGCCTCGATCGCTGTGTCTGGAGTGTTTGTTTGTTTTTACCCTTCGTCTGCCGGGCGCGATTTCTTTCTATACTTAGTTACCGATGGCGGTCATTAATCATGGGTTGGGGATGGGGGGGTTATCACAGGTGCTCAGCCTGGCGTAACTCGATCCATTATGCATCAAGAGATGCACTAACGAGGTAGGGCGGTCTGTGGGATGGTGAGTTACCAGACAGGTTCTTCTTCCTTCCTTCCCTCCTCTCCTCCTCGTCTTGAATCAGAGTTCGTGATCGATGGTCTCGACCAGAGCCTCTCAAAGCTCTCTCTCTCTCTCTCTCTCTCTCTCTCTCTCTCTCTCTCTCTCTCTCTCTCTCTCTCTATCTATCTATCTATCTATCTATCTATCTCTCTGTGAGTTCACGGTATCTTCCAGTTACTCTAGGAAGATCGTAGTTCTTAATATATATATATATATATATATATATATATATATATATATATATATATATATATATATATATATACTGAAATCCAAACAGACGCTTACTCGGCTTTTGAATTACCACACCTATGAGGGAGAGAGAGAGAGAGAGAGAGAGAGAGAGAGAGAGAGAGAGAGAGAGAGAGAGAGAGAGAGAGAAACATGTTTGTTATTATTCTTTCTAATGTGGTAATTGCCCAAGAACAGCATAAATCAATGTTTGATTATTTGGACTACATCAAGTGGAGTCCACGATAGGTGAGGAGGAAGACGATGGTGGCTGGGGCTTCAGCAGAAGATGGGAGGAGGAGGGAGCTTCAGCAGAAGGTGAGAGGAGGAGGCAGCTTCAGCAGAAGGTGGGAGGAGGAGGAGGGAGCTTCAGCAGAAGGTGGGAGGAGGAGGAGGCAGCTTCAGCAGAAGGTGGGAGGAGGAGGAGGGAGCTTCAGCTGGAGTGTGTGTGTGTGTGTGTGTGTGTGTGTGGCGTCCAGCTCTCTCCTGGGCACCGAGACTCGCCTTGCGCCGCCAAATTTCCATGTGTCACCAGCAGAGTAATGGGAAAAGGTCGTTAAACGTCAACCGCCAACCTGACGTACGACCCCAATAATGATATTAATGTCGAGTCGCGTTTTGGTTCATCCTGGCTCAGTTCATTTTAGTGACAGGTTTCGGTAAAGAAAATTGATGCGTTCGTGTGAATATCGCACATGTGTTATATATATATATATATATATATATATATATATATATATATATATATATATATATATATATATATGTATGTATATGTGTGTGTGTGTGTGTGTGTGTGTAATCCTGTGATGTCATATCACTCAGAACACAGGATTGAGGTTGACTCGTGTCAAAGCAAAGAGGTCTGTGTTTGTACAGGAAACACAGAGAGCACACACACACACACACACACACACACACATATATAGTTGGCATCGCAGTTGAAGCCTGGCACTAAACAAGCAATTGGAAGCCGTTGTCTAGCCTAGTTGTGTCGTTAGTGTCCAAACTGTTGGTGTTTCCCCCCGCACCCACCCACCCACCCCACGTGAGCACCTACGAGAGAGAGAGAGAGAGAGAGAGAGAGAGAGAGAGAGAGAGAGAGAGAGAGAGAGAGAGAGAGAGAGAGAGAGAGAGAGAGAGATCCAAGCTTGAAAAAGACAAAAAAGAAAAAACTTGGCAACTATTTTACGTTAGGCCCTTCACTTGCCTCACAAGCCAAGCGTTTATTTGTTTTCTTCAAGGGGGAAATATTCCTCACAACTCGAGCGGTTTAAACTCTCGATTCAAACGACTCTCTTGGAGGCAGAGGAGCGAGAGGAGGACGAGGAAGAGGAGGAGGAGGAGGAGGAGGAGTGCTCGTGTTGGTAGCCTCACCTATCTCCCTCCTACTCACCCCCTACTCTTCCTTCCTCCTTGAATAACTTCCCTGGAGTAATTCGTCCAAGTAGGATCGTGTGGGATACATTTTTTTTTAATGCCATTTCGAGTGAAGTGTAAAGAAACAAACTGTTAGCTGACAGGAGCATCCAAGGACCTCCATAAAACAGCCACCCAGGCGTCTTTTCAAATGATCAGTGCATTTCGCTCGCCGCTGTGTTTTTCGTTCATCTACAGCCCGAAGGCTTTTGATGCACATAACCCCTCACACTTCCCTTCAGCCTCCTCGCGCCTTGGTTGGATGCTGTTGCTTTTATCACGCATGCGCCTCTCCACCTAACGTGCCAAGTTATTTCTCATATTTTTCCCTCTCTCTTTTTCGTAGAAATTATGATTCTCATCAACTTCTGTAGCACAGTTGGACTTGGGAAGAGCAACAGACGACTCTGAAACTGACTATATATTTCACGTTTAATGTCGAAAGACACGTGTTGATAACCAGAGCTAATTCACAGGGACATTAATTCTCTCTCTCTCTCTCTCTCTCTCTCTCTCTCTCTCTCTCTCTCTCTCTCTCTCTCTCTCTCTCTCTCTCTCTCTCTGAGTAAGCCAGGCGCAGATTCTCTCGCTAGTGGGGAAGGTTAGAGAAGAAATACTTTACCCTGACCAACATTGTCATCTTGAAGAGCTTTTTGGACACTATAGGTAAACTCTGCCTCAATATATATACATATATATATATATATATATATATATATATATATATATATATATATATATATATATATATATATATATATATCTGCTTCGACGCTGCTCACCTATCAGTAGCAGGGTCGTCTCCTTTGATGCGGGAAGGTTGACGAAGACAGCTATACTCTTTTCCATCCTCTGGCAATGACGTAGCCTCGTCGCTCTCGATGTGACCACTTGCAGGTGGAGTCTGTAAATATTCGACGTTTATGCATGCATTAAATGCAGTATGCAGTATGCAGTATGCAGTATGCATAGACATTTATGTATTAGTGTGTCGTGTTGCGCTGTGGTTAAAAAGTCATCTTTGGTGAGATAGTCTCTGGCTGGGAACGAAAGGACAACCATTTTCATTGAAGAATTTCTCGCTCCGAAGGAGTCCATCATTTCCCTGCTACTGATTGTACAGTAGCGTTGAGTTGTAGGTGTCCAATCAAATGGGTCATGGGCTTATATGATTATGTATACATATATATATACGTACGTATATTTGTGTCTGTGTGCGACTCTTCGTTTTATGTGTGTGTGTGAATTATCTCCTGGGTGTGTGGGTGTGTGAACTCGCTATAATGACTTCAGTATATCTTTAAATTTTTTTTTTCTTTCGCCTCATTTTTGTCTTCAGCCAACTCTTCCTTAAAGTCTGGGATTCCTTAAGACAAAGCAGTCAACATCCACATTCACTTCAACATTCTAAACATACATTCCTTCAATACCTGTAGCTGACGAAGATAAAAAAAAAAAAAAAAAAATGAAAATGGAAAGTGTTATTATCACTAAGACTAGAAAATATTTTTTTCTTGTTCCCATGGACACATGGACTGGTTTCCGGACCATCTGGAGGCGTCTGGGCAATTTTTTTGGCCCGCTGTGGTTTTTGAAGTGTACAAAAAAAAAGCGAAAATGATATTTTTTTATGTTTATGACCTCCTGTGGGACTTTTCTTGTATGATTACCTTATTTAATGTCTTTCTTAATTGTTATAATTCATCGCTTTTAAATGCCCTTGGTATATTTCTAAGTATACTTTTAAGATTGATGCTATATATATATATATACATATATTTTCCCATAGATTTATATCTTATGTATTGATAGAATTCGCAAAAAAAAAAAAAAATGATCAAATGTTTTTGTAGTGAGTTGATATTTATACATATATATATATATGTATAACTAACGAAAATATATTTTCCCATAGATTTATATCTTATGTATTGATAGAATTCGCAAAAAAAAAAAAAAATGATCAAATGTTTTTGTAGTGAGTTGATATTTATACATATGTATATGTATAACTAACGAAAGGACTCCATCAGTAGGAAAACCCTTCCCCTCAAAAGACTGTCAAAAACCCCCTCCCTCCCTTCGTCCATGCCTACCGTCAGGAAATGATCGTCACTTGACTCTTTTGCAGCTCACCGGCCGCACTTCCCCGTCACACATCCAGGTAATGTCCTAACGTAAATATCACCTCCTTCAGCGACTCCTACGGGCTCTCTCTCTCTCTCTCTCTCGCTCTCCCTAGTCTTCACGGAGTTATTGGTCAATCCACAACTTGGTCTATCAAATGATCTCTGGGACGCCGATGATGGATGGTGCGGAGACAGAGAAAGAGAGAGAGAGAAAGAGAGACTCTCTCCCTCTCCCTCCCTCACTCTCTCTCTCTCTCTCTCTGGCCAACAACTTCCCTTCGGCTTCTTATCAAGCGTCTGGCAAACCTGTTCTCTTGATATCTAAGGATCGGTCGTCGGCGCAAAACGCCCCTGTATGATATCAGAAACTTAGATAACCGGTTGCGGGGGATATGACCGGAATATGGTTAGCCATATCATGGCTGATATCAGAAGTCCGCTGGGCAGCAGTATTTCCTGGATATTTTACTTCGTAGAAGCCAGTTGTGGGTCTGAGACAGAACGCTGAAGGAGGGCATTCTATTTAAGTTAATATTGGGAAGGAATTTTTCATTTCTTTTTAGCATTTCTCCTTTTTATCTCTGAGTCTCTTCTCTTAGTCTGTGTCTCTCTCTGTCTCTCTTTCTGGTGAAGGGTCTCTCGTGTCTGTGTACAACTCTGTCTCTACTTATCAAACTAATGTTGGCAGTTGCTCCAGCCTTATCATATGCTTTCATTATCTTGTCTATGTTCATGTGATGAATGTCTTACTGTGTGTTGGCACACTAGGGCGTTCTCATCGACCAGAAATTTCAGTGACATTTGCACCACCATCTCAAAATGAAAAGAAAACGCAGGAATTTCTAAAACCTTCGTTATTCTTCTATTGTTGTCTTTTGCTATCTGTTGTTTTCAGTGACATTTGCACCACCATCTCAAAATGAAAAGAAAACGCAGGAATTTCTAAAACCTTCGTTATTCTTCTATTGTTGTCTTTTGCTATCTGTTGTTTTCAGTGACATTTGCACCACGATCTCAAAATGAAAAGAAAACGCAGGAATTTCTAAAACCTTCGTTATTCTTCTATTGTTGTCTTTTGCTATCTGTTGTTTTCAGTGACATTTGCACCACGATCTCAAAATGAAAAGAAAACACAGGAATTCCTAAAACCTTCGTTATTTTTCTGTTGTTTTTTGCTGTCTTTTTATTTTTTTTTCTCACGATCAAGTGAAACACCACTCTCCTTTTTGTCTTACTAAGACTGAACGTATCGAACTCCGTGAGTTTAAACGCGCTCTATCTGATGCTGGCGCTATGTAAACCATTCTTGATAATCCATGACGAAAAAAAGAAGTTTCGTTAATGCGTGATAATTCACCATTGGTGCCTTGAATCATCATCAAAGAGACGTGCCACGGTCATAGATGCGAGGGATTATGACACTTGTTGTTCTACTGTGAATAATTTCTGAAAGATTATATCATATTCTTTTGTACCTGTAATGACCGTGGGGGTAATTATAGGTTAATGAGAGTTGTCACTTGTCGTGTGCCGCGAGTAGAGTAGATTTTCTCGAAAGGTTAACGAGTATAGTATTTTTAGCCCAGGATCAATGAGAGGAAGAGAAATACCTAGATACGAAATACAATCCCGGATCATTTCACTCAATCACAAGTTTTCGTTTCGTTGTCTCAAAGAAGACTTTTCCCATGTCTTCACTCAAATGAAAGAGAAGACGAAATGAACTTATTAAGGCTCAAAAGTGAAATTATTTCAAAAATATTTTTTTTTTTTTTTCAAAGATAAGGATTTTTGTTACTCAAACCGACGGTTTTGGTGTTATTTTTTTGGGGAGGAGAATGCTAAGTGCCTCGTAGTTAAGGCTTTATTTAACAACCCAATCGAAGCCAGTGACGTAGAGCTGTTGTGATAGCGTGGCGGTACGCGGTCTTTGAGCACGACTTTACGACCCCTTGAACACGACGGTACGACCCCTTGACACGACGGTACTACCCCTTGAACAAAACGGTAAGGTCTTTGAACACGATGGGTACGACCTTTCAACACGACGGTATGACCCTTTGGTATGATGGTGTGACCTTTGACCAAACCCCTAAGTCGTCAGGTCAAAGATCACGACACCACACCCGAGGGTCGTTTGTTGTGCTCAAGGGTCATACCGTCGTAACTGCGGGTCGTGTCGTCGTATTCAAGGGTCGTACCGTTGTGCTTAAGAGTCATGTAGTCGTGTTTTATGGGTCAAACCATCGAGTTCAAGAGTTTAACATTTCCATGATTCATTATTCCTCTTGGTGATCAGCATATATATATATATATATATATATATATATATATATATATATATATATATATATATATATATATATATATATATATAACATTGCTTGACTACGTTATTGTATAACCAGATCAACAATTAATGACTCCATTCATATCATCGTACCTGGAGTGTGTGTGTGTGTGTGTGTGTGTGTGTGTGTGCGTACATTTGTGTGACAGCAGCCCTCTGTGTGTTAAAGGAAATGTAATTAGCCATTAAGATAATAAGTCTCCAGCAAGTATGCTGAACATCTGTCTTGGCAGAGGTGCTCATTACACCAAGGTGGAGTCACACACACACACACACACACACACACACTGTGCGTCGTGGGTGTAGCCTTGCGCCTTGGGTTGGTATAAGGCCAAGTGATGGACAGTATATCTCTCTCCCTTGGTGTACGTGAGAAGGTACGTAGGGTAAAATGTTCGGTGTTTTATCACTGCATTTATGATCCAGCCTTTTTCACTCCACCTCCGGGTGATTCACGTGAGGGATATACGTACGAGGGGATATATTTCAGACCCCGGGTGGTGAATATCGACCGTGGTGAATATCGAAGAGGATGGATATTCGAGAATGGAGCCAAAATTAGGAATATTCAGCGAGGAGACGCGTCTGTCACAGTGAAATCTGTCTTGCCGACCCTGAGTTACGAGTCTCGGCCAACTGTTCCTCTGACCCCAAATGGCGTCCGGATGCGTGCATAGAGGTAGAAAATTTATACAATGTCCCTCCTGTAATTAACTGATTATTACAACGTATGAATACGATACTCCACGGAAAAAATGAAAAAAAAAAACGTTTCGACGTATTAACCACGAAGGCCATCAACTCCAACTAGGCGAAAACACTAAGAAGGAAACCAGTTTTCGCATTAAGAGATCGAAGCGGAAGCCGGCGTCACGACGCCTCGGGGCAGGAAGCGGAACATCAAGGCGACGAACGCCTGTGTTGCCAGCAGAGCGCGTCCGAAAGGTGGTCGAAAAGGCTGGCGTTGGTAGAGAGAGAGAGAGAGAGAGAGAGAGAGAGAGAGAGAGAGAGAGAGAGAGATAAGGTCTTCATTAAAATTGCTTTTCCTGTCTCGCCGCTGCACATCACGCATGAATTGGCGTCCGGGTGTCCGTCTGATTGAGCAGTAATACAGCCACCGTGGTAAGGTTACTTACTTATGTATATATATATATATATATATATATATAGAGAGAGAGAGAGAGAGAGAGATAGAGAGAGAGAGAGAAAGAGACACTTGCATGAAACGGCTCGAGGCTGAGAGAGTGGCGCTCCTGGGTGCGTTGTTGTCGCTACAGAAGAAGAGAGGGACGGCAAAAAGTTGGTGAGGGTATTCACTTTACGCTCTATTATGAATTGACGGGGCAAATAATGACAAGGCCCTTAATGATGGGTTTTATGACAGTACTTACCAGTCGTTTGCAATTAAAATATTGTCGTAAATGTCACAGGTAGACACGCAAGAAAATGACAAGATAGAAGGAAGGAGTATGAACATGCAAATTAGCTCACACACAGACACACACACACATACCGGACGATGGTGAATGCTAGGGTCGTTCCAAGACCGACATGAGCCACTTGAATACGAGAGGGAAATCCACAGGAAACAAGAAGGGCGAATTAACGGGGTATAGAAGTCGGGGAATGAAAAAAAAAAGAGTAAAAAGAGATTGTTCTCAACATTAGCTGGGATTAACGTACAAAAAAAAGGGGGAGAGATCAAGAATTTTGCGAACCATTGTCACTTGTCAGTGACCCGCTTGTGTTGGGGAGGTCGTACATAACTAACCTCCCTCCTTCCCTTCATCCCTCCATCCCTCCATCCCTTCATCCCTCCTCCCACCACCAAACGGCTCTGTAGGTTGTGGGGGTTGGGGGGTGGTGAGGTGAGGGATGTGGGGGGGAAGAAGAGAACTGGGGCTTGATGGCTCCCCTTCTACCCGTCCTGCCACCAATCAGGCATGCACACAGAACACGTCAAATAAACAACTCAGGAGCAGCGGGAAGAGTGACAGCAAAAGGGCATCGGGTTGGGCGCTGCAGACACACACACACGCACACACACACACACACACACACACACATACACATACACACGCACGCAACTAACCATTTCTCTCCGCACGAAAGTCGTGTACATTCAAGGACAGATTGGGTCTCCAAAGGGTCGTGTTGCTGACGACCTGTAGGTCGTCAGGGAGCCTTTCTGTCTGGCATGTTGCCGCTGTTGCTGTGTGTGTGTGTGTGTGTGTGTGTGTGTGTGTGTGTGTGTGAAGCCCAGCTGTGGTATCACAAATGCCTTTTATATTCATCATTATCATTATCGCTATCATTATTTTCCATTCTTGATCGCCATTTCCCGAGTTACCCCTTTCATAAGAGGAGCTGCTGTAGATCCAAAGCTGCGCTACACTCAGTAGCAGGGGAAGGACGGACTACTTTCAAGAGGGAAGTTCTTTGCCTTTGTAACTCAAGGTGTAATTCAATGCAGGTGGAGTCTGATACTTAGTATTTATTCACGGTTTCTATGGTAAGACCTTTCTATAAGCTCCTGCAGCCTAAGACAACGCTACTTCCAGTAGCAAGGGCATGTAGACTCCTTTGGAATGAAAAGTTCTTTCATGGGACTGTACTCTCGGTGATAAAGTCATGGGTAACTTTGCATTCACGGTGTAACAATATATATTTTTGTGGCTGAACACCTGCTTCACAGCCCAGGTTTGATGCAAGAGCCATATGCACAATATGTGTCTAGATATCAAGCGTTTGCATCACGATCGAAGGAAGAGAGACGAGAAAAACAGGATCTGTTTCTTGGGGAAAAAAAAAAAAACTGGTTTTATTGGTGGATTGTAAGGGTAAGATGCCAGGCATGGCAATGATCTCACCACCGCCACACTAACGGTAGTGGACAGACGTGAGCTAAGTCAAGATTCATTGTAAAAATGATGCATATTCACCGTCGAGTTGGTTCAACATGCACGTATATTTATTCTCCAGTCTTTAGAAGCGCTGACATTTGCATACACACACACACACACACACACACACACACACACACACACACATAAGTATATATATAAATATGTATATACATATATATATACAGTATATGTAAGATTTTATTGATATCTACAATAATTTGCATGTATTCATATAAGCTAAATATAAGTATATATGTGTCTAGATACACATAATCATATAAATACATAGTGTGTACATACATATATGTTTATATAGATTTTGGGATACTACTACTTTATAGCAACCGACATGGCATGATCACACACACGCCATACTCGTGACCAGAGAACAAGAATAATGTTGAAGATATTGATAGGAGCTGGTCGCATGTGTGTACACCTGGCTCTTAAAAGTAGAAAGGTTGTTGAAAGATGGAAAATAGAAGAAGGAAGAGAATTCCAAAGCTTCATTGTTCGAGGAAAGAAGGACGTATTATAATCACCAAGCCTCATGTGGCTAGTCTTCAAACAGAAACTATTGGAAGCAGCTGTCAATCGAAAGCCTTGGATCCTAGCCATGCTTGCAAGAGACACATGCACATAGCTCCCGAGAACAGTGGCCAAAATAGTACCTAAAGAGCAGGTAAAAAGGCATCACATTAGATGGAAAGGAATGGCTGAAGAGACGCAAGACCTGGAAAGCTTATGGGAAAGATGGATTTCGTTTCTATTCTTGCTAAATGTGAAGGTGGAAGAGGAGCCATTGAAGATATGTGAGCAGTGCTCCATACTGGGGTTTAGTATATCCCCTGTAGATATGAAATAGCGGCTGAAGAGGAAAATGATTATGACACCTATGCAGCACAACCCAGCTATTAAGATTTTATGTCGGTGGTTTTACACACACACACACACACACACACACACACACACACTCACGCACTCACACACACACACTGTCTTCTGGCAATATGGATAAATGAAACATTCGGCAAACTGTCCATATCCTACACAAGGTCATAAGTAGAATACGCTTCTGAAGTTTGTTCATCAAACCTAAAGAAGCACAAAGAGTTGTTAGAGAAGGTCCAGAGGAGAGAGAGAGAAAGCTGAGTTACCTCTGTATACGACTCAGTGCTCAGCCTCAATCGTTGTCTCAGTTGACACCATATTTGGTTTATAATTTAGATATCTACCACAGAAGGTATTCCAGGTAAGTCAAACGCAATATATTGTTCGTTCCTTTGTCTTCATATTCATAGGATGTCTCTCAGAGGTGGAGGTTTTGACTGATGTCCTTCATTCTAATGTTGTCTCATTTTCAAACTTTTGTCCCTTTCTTTGTGTGTTTCTGTGGCCTCTCCTTTGGCCTTTTATATCTTGTAGTGTCTCATTGTTTTTTATCATTATTGTTATCACTTTTTTTACCCTTACCCCATTATTGTTTCTGGTTCAGTTACTTTGCATATCTATGTCTATACTAATGTTGCTTTCTCTCTTTCTCTCTCTCATATGCTTTTCTTCCTTCCTAATGTTCAATCATTCTTTCTCTCTCTCACTTGTGACATTTATTCTGATAATCATTTCTGTCTCCTTTATCTATCATCTACCTTTAGAGATCCTCATCTTTGTGCGTTTAACCTTCTAATCTACTTCTTCTGTGTTCACTCATAACCTCTTCTTCCCTCGTCATATTCCCCAGACATACTGACGGAACCTTCATATTCTTTCCTCTGCCAGCCCTAGGGCCAGTCCCTCTATGTAATTGATAATACGTATGCAGATGGAGCCTAAACCTTGATCCAGAAGGCTGGGGTCCCACCTGCCTGGTCTCTTGCTTCGGCAGTTCGCCCTGGCTGACCCTTAATCCAGTATATTGTAGTGTTTTAGGAGCAATAAGGGTTCTGCTTTTGGGGGCGTTCACAAGCCAGAGGGTGGTCATGGGGCTTTGCCAGGGGGTAGGAGATGATGAGGGCGCCTAGGAGAACTTTCCTAAGGTGGAGATGGTATTACTGTGTGTGTGTGTGTGTGTGTGTGTGTGTGTGTGTGTGTGTGTGTGTGTGTGTGTGTGTGTGTGTGTGTATTTGTGGTTCATATGTGTGTGTGTGTATGTATGTCTTGTGTTGCTGTATATGTAGGTGAAGGTGTCTTTCTTTTTTTTAGAGATAATAAAGAGCACGAATGGATTTAGATCTTATCAGGAAAGGCTTCTAGGAAATTGGTGATATATGGGGGCCGTGGTTGATGGGGAGATCTGTCCTTACTAGGTAACTTAATGGTTCTGGTAGAGCACGAGGGACGTCTCGTCTCATGACTCGGAGATGTATATCTTTTTCAGTATCTATTTCTAGCGTCTTTAAGGAGCTTAAATGAAGAGAATTTGCTGCAAGAATGAGAGGAGATATATTGAGGTGCCTGGCTGCAGTTGGATACATATAGAGTCAATAAATAATCATGAGTCAGGAAACGACTGGAGATGGTCTGTGAGGCAGAGATAAGAGGGCGTCTGTGTCTATCTGTATCACTTGCGGTGAGGCAGAGTAGCCCATCCCCCAGGAAGTGCGAAGACAGAAATAATCCCAACTGCGTTAGACTTCGATCAATTATCTTTTTTTCTCTCTCTTTCTTTTTTTTTCTCTCTCTCTTTACGTAAGCTGGAGGAGGGTGAGGGGCAGAGCCACATCCTCTGCCTGTTGGGATAAGATAGTGGATGTTTACGTTTTGTAATGCCAAGTCACGACAAGCTCTCCGACGGCCAGAGAGGCTCTCTCTCTCTCTCTCTCTCTCTCTCTCTCTCTCTCTCTCTCTCTCTCTCTCTCTCTCTCTCTCTCTCTCTCTCTCTCTTCAATCCGCTCGCGGTTTAATAGTTATATCTATACGGGTATCATTTCCGTCAGTCGACTTTAACGAAGAGAAACCCCTTCACGAGCTGGGCCGTATGTGTAACATTATCTTTCCCACCTTGACGTGGGATTTTGAGATGGACGAAGCTGAATCGTGCCAGCTGGGTAATGTAAACAAGCCGGAGGGAGGGAAAGGCTGTCGAAGGCGCTGAGGAGGCTCAGTGCCCCGCCGATACTTCTTCTGTGAGTTCCTTGTTAACCAGGAGAATTTCGATCTTATGTTGGCGAGGCCGAGAGAGAGAGAGAGGGATCTCTCTCTCTCTCTCTCTCTCTCTCTCTCTCTCTCTCTCTCTCTCTCTCTCTCTCTCTCTCTCTCGTGTCATCAAGTACACATCTCGTGAGCTGTGCGACCGGTTCACGTCCCCCCACGTCGTAGTACTATTAATGAATGAATGAATAAATGAATGACCGCTGCTCCACGGTTTGTTTACTGAGGCTTCAGTTGTTGCCACGTACTGCCCCGTATCCAGCTGCCGCCAGCTGCATGTTGTTGTTGTTTGTTGTTGTTGTTCCTGCTGTTCTTGTTCTTATTGTCATTGCCAGCGGTGGTGCTGGCTGCTGCCACTTGTAATGGCTACTACCACTGTTTCTACTCCTGCTGTCGTTACGAACACTTCTACATCAACAAAAACAACTGCTACTACTACTACTACTACTACCACTACTACTACTTCTACTACTACTACTACTACTACTACTACTACTACTACTACCACTACCACGATGACTACGACGACTATAACTACTATTGTGCTATTAACTATTACTGCCACCACCACTACCACTACTGCTACTACCACCAGTATCTACTACTACTATGCCTACTACCACTATTGCTACTACTACTACTACTACTATAACTTCAGAAGCGATCCAGGTACCACCCTCTTCATCTGTCACTGCGATGATCAATCTAATCCTCCTCATTACAGACACGAATGTACAATGTGTGTTTGTAAACCAATATTTGCATCCGATCTGCGCCCATTGCTCAGAGCGACAGCGCTGGTTCCGTGTGTCGTAAACGCATCCACACTCGTTTCATATTCGATGCCAGTGACACTGGTTCTGGACTTAATTTTTTGTGCCTTTATCCTTTTTTTATTGGGGGGGAGAGAGCTGGAAAAGAGGAAGGGGTTTCCGCCGATTAAATCAATTAGCTGCACCCGAGTTACAGTGTGTGACTGCCTAACGATGTGGCCGGAAACACATTTACCTGTATGCCAGATAACAGTCTTAATGAGCAGAGAAGAGGAAGGGACCATTACGATAATAACTTTGTGTCCACACTGTACTCCAGAATATATATATATATATATATATATATATATATATATATATATATATATATATATATATATATATATATATATATATATGTATATATATATCATCCCGGTGGATAGGGGAGAAAGAATACTGCTCATGTATTCCCTGCGTGCCGTAGAGCGCGACTAACAGGGGAGGGAGCTGGTGGTTGGAAATCCTCCCCTACTGTATTACTTTCCAAAAGAAAGAACAGAGCAAGGAACCAAATGAGGATTAATTCCCTTTTAAGGCTCTGTGATGTGTTCTTGATGCTACCTTTGCTCACACGGGAAATGACGAGCATGTGTAAAATATATATATATATATATATATATATATATATATATATATATATATATATATATATATATATATATATATATAGTATTTACCTACTTTTATGGTCTTTTGTTTAAACATCAGCTCAAACATGTGTAAATATTGCCAGAGGTATGAAATACGGTACAGCAGGAGATCTTTGCTATTTCAGGCGACGTAGGGGTTTTGTAAACATGGGTACAGCGAGTGGGCTGTAATTGGCACTACTGCAGACCCCATGGGGTATGGGGGGAACACAGTTGCCAAGACCTAGGATGAACTTTTTTGTGTTTTTTTCAATTTTCTCGTTGCAATCAGCTCTAAGAATCCTTATTTGGTCTATCGGTGAAGCTTTAGACACTTTGCCTTATTTCCAGCACCTTATTGCATACATGCATCGAACGAAATTTAGAGATTAAAAAGACAGACGTTAAATTTTGAATGAAGTTGAACACTCGGTCACCCCTTCTCTCTAACCTCCTCCCCCACCGACCTTCATTGGCACCGACCTGTTAGTTGGTTTTAGGCTCCATAGATGGCGCAGGTTGAGACTCAGAGTGCCACTGAGAACACACACACACACACACACACACACACACACACATACACACACACACACACATATATATATATATATATATATATATATATATATATATATATATATATATATATATATATACTTATAAGCAAGGACACGCACGTGTTCCATACAGTATACACACATTTATGCATACATACATACTTACATACATATTTCATAATCACACACACTCACACACACACACACACACACACACACACACACACACACACACACACACACACCCTTGCGTTATTTATAAGTAAGTGGGTAAAGGGGGGCCTTATTGGACAGGATATTTGCTCCTTATCTCTCAGAATATTGCCTTTATCTCTCTCTTGTTAGATTATTCAAGGACTTTACCTTTGCTATTTGTGGATTGTGGAAGGAAGTCTCCCCCCTCGATCTGTCTAAATATCCAGTGGCCAAACGTATTCGAGGTGATATGATTATCTTCAGTCCCTAGGAATATTATGGGGGTCTCGTTTCGTATGACCTGGCTTGGTCCAGATCAGTCCGTGAATCATCAAAGTTTGACCTGGCTCCGTGCAGAACAGTCTGTGAATCATGACTCTATATAGACCTGGCTTCGTCCAAATAGAGTCTATGAATCATCACCTTACGACCTGGTTTCGTCTAACACAATCTGTGAATCTTGAACATACGACCCGACTTCGTCTGAATCAGTTATATGAATCCATGATTCTAGATGAATGAATATAGAAATTCCCCTTAACGTCTTGAAACTCATGGGAGATAGCAAAGATAATTCACTGTAGACTATGACGGTGTGAGTAAGTGAGTGAGTTGAGTGAGTGGCCTCCCAGTGAATTACATATTAATGCAGTGAAATCATTAGGGGTTTCTATCACTGTCATAATAACGGCACTGTTGGCAAATTAAAAGGCTCGCGAAGCCTGGTTAACCTAACCTATTAGTAGTGTATCAAGGAGACTGTGAGAGGACGGCGTGAAGGCGAGCTCTGAGCCCCCACCACCACTACCACCACCACCTCCACCACCTCCTCCTCCACCACCACCACCACCAACCCCAGCTGTCTCAACTTTCGCTTCGCTGACGTTGCCTTCCCAGCTCTCTGCTCTCTCTCTCTCTCTCTCTCTCTCTCTCTCTCTCTCTCTCTCTCTCTCTCTCTCTCTCTCTCTCTCTCACTGCATTCCCAGTCTTTTTTTTTTACTCGCTCTTTTTTTTTTTAATTTTTATTTACATCTTGTTTTGCCTTCCTTCAAAAACCCAGCTTCTTCTTTAGGTTCTTATATGACGTTGGTTCTGTATCGCATGGCCTCTTTCCATTGCTCTCTTGTTCTGTGTGTGTGTGTGTGTGTGTGTGTGTGTGTGTGTGTGTGTGTGTGTGTGTGTGTCTTCTTCATTCATTTGTTTTACCTATACGTCTCGTGTCTTCTTTTCTCCCTCTCGTCTTTCTCTTGTCTTCCTCGATCCCTCTCTTTCTATCTCCTCTCTCTCTCTCTCTCCTCACTCATCTCCTTGCCCAACCTGCTCCACTTTACCACTCCAAAAATGGGGTCTGGGGCTCTCGCGTGACTTTTTTTTATCTCTCTCTCTCTCTCTCCTACAAACTCATGCCAATTAGCCCCTTATTTACATATTACCAGTCGGTCAGGGTAAACTTGTTCTCCCAACTGTGGTAATTTGTGGCTCACTGTCCACTGGCAACTGTCGAAGCATAACTTCCATTTCTCTGTCCTTCATTACCCCCTCGTCTCACAACCCACCATCCCCCTTTCTAAAATTCCACCCTGCCGTCCCATCTCTTTTTTGTTTCCCCCCGCTAATGTTGCTCCAATTTCCTGTGTCGATCTGTCCAAAATCTACTCCTAGGTACCTCTCTCTCTCTCTCTCTCTCTCTCTCTCTCTCTCTCTCTCTCTCTCTCTCTCTCTCTCTCTCTCTCTCAAGTCCTTGTTTGTGTACAGATCTCCGACGCGATATCTGCTGTGATATCCGAGGCGAATATTCAGCCAGCGATATTTGGGTAGCGATGTCGCCGGATATTTGCATAAATATTTCAAAGGGCCGAGACACAGGCTGAAGCTGCTGATCACGAGGTACACAATAGATATTGTGCAGTGTGTAGTCTATAAGCGGTTATCTCTATCGCTGGTAATTCGTTGAGCGCCGCACCGCGAATCGGTATTCCCTCTTCCTTTCGCTCAGACACCAGCACACACACACACACACACACACACACACACACACACACACACACACACACACACACACACGCACATGTGATTATCAGCCTTACTGCAAAGCCTCTCTCAGGCCATCACTTGAGAACCATTAAAGACAGACTGTCTTGTTTTTTTACCCCGTGATGTAGGGTGTAAAGTGGGCTGAGGGATTAGCTTTTCTGTCAGCGATGCCGGGGCCAGTCCATGACAAGGCAATGGGTAGCTAAAATGCTAGCCCGTCTGACGTCCGGACCTACCAATGAACGGTCGGGAAACATTTTGAACGAGAACGCTAACGTCAGGGTTGTGGAGGCACCAGGGGCTACGCGCAGGCAGGCAGGCGGGCAAGCAACCTTGGATCTGTATAAACATCTCTGCTTGTGTGCTTGTGTGCCTTTCCCCCCGTGGCAGAGCGCCTCGCCTCGGTGGTGATGGTGGAACAGCAGCAGCAGCAGAGCAAGGCAGGGCCCTAGCCACCGCCACCGCCTCCTCCTCCTCCGCCGCCGCCGCCACCAGCTCTGACAGATATAAATTGAACTCATCGCCTACGTCGATAAGGCGACCTTTCAGAAGAATTCCTGGATACTTAGTCATGCTGCAGCCGCCGCGGAATACACTACCACTTACGTAAGGGCGGGAAGTCTTCTATTTTGCTCCCAGACTCTACCCACGTATCGCCTTACACTCAGATATCTTTTTGTATCAATATCATAGAAGATCTTGGGAGAGGAGGGACGAAGGGACGGAGGAAGGGAGGGAAGGAGGATGGATGTAAAAGAGGAGACTTTTCAGGATCGGAGTCGGGTGTTCTGAGGCTTCTGTGGTGTAATGTGACTGAGGGAATCACGTGAGGTGTTCTTCAGGTCTGTCTCGTTCATTGTCTCTTAATGACATTGTAGAGAAACGAGACAGAAAAGTTCTCCCTTGAAACGAGACAGAAAAGTTCTCCCTTCCTTATATATATATTTCCGAAGAAGAAAGAGCATCAGCTGAGTATTCCCCATCCTCCGGATCCAGTTTCTAGCATTCTATCTCCTATTCTTAATATATCTTTTTTTTGTGAGACGAATATCTTTTTTTTTGTGTGTGGGGAGGAGGAGAAGACCTTCTCATTCCCAGGAATTGGACGGTGTGCCGTCTGACTTATGTTTTCTTCGCCCAGTTCCACGATGTGTTGTGGCAGAGGAGGGGAGGCAGCGCTCCCGCTGGGTCAGCGATTTGGCCCGCCAGCCGCCAGCCTGATTCTGATAACCTCTGCTCGATCACTACAGCTCGTCTAAAGATGCTTTTATCCCTTATATCCCTCCCGGGGAAGGAGGGAAGGGAGGGAGGGAGGGTATCCCTTATATCCCTCCCGGAGAAGGAGGAGGGAAGGGAGGGAGGGAGGGTATCCCTTATATCCCTCCCGGGGAAGGAGGGAAGGGAGGGAGGGAGGGTATCCCTTATATCCCTCCCGGGGAAGGAGGAGGGAAGGAAGGGAGGGAGGGTATCCCTTATATCCCTCCCGGAGAAGGAGGAGGGAATGGAGGGAGGGTATCCATCCCGGGGAAGGAGGGAAAGGAGGGAGAGAAGGAAGTTCCTCTTCTTCTTCTTCTTCTTTTTCTTTTTCATCTCCTCCACCAGCCCTTTTCTCCCTTTCATGCCAGATCCCATACTATATCATATGTTTTCTTTTTCCACCGTTTTTATTGGATTTCGTTTTCACTACTCTATTTTTTCACTTTTTTCTTTTATTTTTCTTCCATTTCGTTCAAGGGAATCATGATTGTTAGATTCTTCTTTCATTATAGCTTTCTTTTTCTTCTTTTATTCTTCTTTTTCTCTTCCTTCTTCTTCTTCTTCTTCTTCTTCTTCTTCTTCTTCTTCTCTGCTCATATTTTCTATCACGTATGTTCTTTCTCCCCTTTGAACTATCTATTCTTTTGTTCGTATAAATCATTATTGAAATACTATCTACACTTATTCTATATTTCTTACCTACATCATCATAATCTGTCTGCCACACACACACACACACACACACACACACACTTAATCTAGGCTGGTGTGTGCACAAGTGTGCGTATGTGTGTGTTACGTACGTGTACATACATAAGAATAAAGACATGATACACACAGTATACATATATCCAAGGTTAAGAGACTAGGGCAACGCGAGCGTAAAACTTTCTCTTCTTAATACGCAAATGGTAATTGCACCCACAAACACACACACAGACACGCATACACACACACACCCACACACACACACCCACACACACACACACACACACACAGACACTAGTGATCATCCCCTCCTTTCAACACACAACAGTTAACCTATGGACGAAGAGGGGCCGCGAAGACTCTTTCCCCTCATCGTTTCGTTACCATATTTTCCTAAGACAGTGAGGCGCTTTTTCCATTGAGGCTACACCGTAGGCTTGTGTGGGGAAGGTTGCTCACATACAGTGTGTGTGTGTGTGTGTCTGTGTGTGTGTGTGTGACCCACTCCGTGTTTGTTTAGAGTGTCTTTTAGGTATTCAGAGTCCATCTTGTAAGAGGGCACCTTATAAAGTATTAAGTGAGGGTGAAATAAGTCATCTGAATCAATATTGGAGTAGGACATGATATCATTTTTCTTCGGAGACGCGTGACGTAAAGACATATAGGGAGTGAGGTGTATGGTGGTGGCCAAGTGTGTGTGTGTGTGTGTGTGTGTGTGTGTGTGTGTGTGTCAAAGCCAGGGTTCTAGTGAACAAGAGTGACGTTCTCTGAACACAGTGAGTACCCATGTTCATCATTTATCATTAGTCTTTATCATAATTATCATTATCTCTTCATATATACACACACATCTTCTAATATATTCATCCCTTAATTATAATCATCCTTATCTTTACTTATATCTAGATTTATTTTAGTACGGTCATTTCCTTATCATAATTATCATTGTTTATGTATTCACCTTATTCTAATACATTTTCTGTTTACTTTTACCACAAAATTTTAGATTCTCGACCTTTACCGTATATATCCCTCTTCCTCTGTATCTCACGTTATATTATTTATATATTCAGTTTGTTTATTATCATTATCATTACTTTGTTTATTAAGTTATCATACGATATGCATATTCCT
Source organism: Panulirus ornatus (assembly GCF_036320965.1). Classification (NCBI taxonomy): domain Eukaryota; kingdom Metazoa; phylum Arthropoda; class Malacostraca; order Decapoda; family Palinuridae; genus Panulirus; species Panulirus ornatus. The sequence continues at coordinate 13,662,931 of NC_092245.1, forward strand.
CTCTTCACTCATGACCCCCTCTCTCTCTCTCTCTCTCTTCCTTTTTCTCTATCTCTCTATCCTTGTTTACTTGTATCATTTCCCGTTGTAGGCTAACCTCATCCGCCGTTTTCTTTCTTTTTTTTTTCTTTTTTACTCCATCTTCGTTTTTTTTTTTTGTACGTTCCGTTCCTCGAGTTCGTTTGTTCCATTAATTTTGCGTGTTTCTCGGTATCCCTATGAGGCTGGCAGCGTGAAGCCCGCGCAACACTTCACACACACACGATAACCTCTGCCCTTCAACATTCCTTCATGACCCACTCTGCATGCTTCTTCCTTCCCTCCTCCTACCCTCCTCCTCCTCCTCCTCTTCTTCCTCTTCCATCCTCCTTCTTCTCCCTTCTTCTTTTTCTTCTTCTTTGTTGTTATTCTGGTTCTTATTCTTCACGTCTCTCCCTCTTTCTCCTCTTCCTCTTCATCTTCTTCTTCTTCTTCTTCTTCTTTTTCTTCTTCTTCTTCTTCTTCTTTGTTGTTATTCTGGTTCTCATTCTTCACGTCTCTCCTTCTTTATCCTCTTCCTCTTCCTATTCTTCTTTTGCTTCTTCCTCTTCTTCTTCTTCTTCTTCTTCTTCTTCTTCTTCTTCTTCTTCTTCTTCTTCAATCCCATATTCATTTCCCTTTCTACACCTTCTTCTTCAGTCACCACGAACTATTTCCTGCAACCTCTCTTCCAGTTCTTGTAGGTTGCGTCCGTCCGATCTAATTTGGATTCCTTCTTCCCTCACTCACTCTGTGTCCGCAATGTGACGTTTCCGACATTCCTGAGCGAGTCCGCACTCCGTTTCCTTTTCATTCTTTGCCACAGGATTGCGTCGTCACGCTGAACATCCCAATGCAAATGAGGTAACAGCTGACTTCCCATGTCTCTCAGCTGTTACATTCCCTTATTGGCCAGCAGGAGAGCTTGCAGGCGGATCCCCATGAGAATGCAGGCATGCGTGGGGATTGGCAAATGGTATCTGATAGCGAAAGTTCCCAGCGCACGCCCCCCCTCCCTTTAATGGGCTCACGGGAATCGATCGTCGGGTTACGTACGTAACTACTGCTCTAGTAAACTTTGTCGTATGGAACGCAACGGTAAAACTTTGGTGCTGTAGAATTTCTCAGTGTGATCATAGATATACAATCTCTTTCTTTTTTTCATCTATTTATTCGCTATTTCTCGCGTTAGTGAGGTAGCGCCGGGAACAGACGAAGACGTGGCCACATTCGCACGCATTTATTCTCTAGTCGTCATGTGTATAGCACACACACACACACACACACACACACACACACACACACACACACACACACACACACACACACACATACACATATACATCTATCACTCAGGTAAAGATTATGATGTAGATGTTAACGGGTTCATTTATGAACAGAATCTTGTAGATGTTCTCAAGGTCCACTACGAGGAGAGAACTGCTGGCCTGTCTGCCCACACACACACACACACACACACACACACACACACACACACACACACACACTTACACTTACACACACTCACTCACTGGCATCACACCTATAAATACTTGGCCTTCCCTTCTGGACACTCATACACGCATGTATTCTCATACATATTTATGCACATGAATATAGATGAACATGCAGAGACAGCTTCATACTCATTTGCCAAAACGTAATAATGATAATAATCATAATGATAATAATAATGATAATAATGATAATAAATATTATAAGTATTATCATTAGTGGTAGTAGTAGTATAGTAGTAGTAGTAGTAGTAGTAGTAGTAGTAGTAGTAGTAGTAATAGCAAGGAGATACTGGTTTAGTAAAACGAAAGTTCCGAAGGCTGAAGTACATATACGAAGAAAATACGAGCAAATGAGGCAGAAAGGCTATGAAAGAAAATGGGTGAAGGAGGAATTACGTAGACATTCCTCACGGTAACGCTTGTTGGCAGTCCTTTGATTGTTAATGGTGTTTACAAGGGTTGAGATGAGGATGTTCTCGTAGCGGTCCGTGCGAGCTGGAGTGGGCCTGATGTGATTGAGACGATGAACTGCAACATGGGGACAAAGGATCTCAGGGTGGCAGGATGTGACGGTGGCGGGAGATGGTGCAGCTACCTCTTCCCTGGACTCTCAGATGAGGTCGAGGTGAAGACTGGAATAAGATGGGTCAGTGTGCGTTGAGCTTGCGTTTGACAAGGGGTGTAAGAGGAACAAGGATGCATCTTTTATGAAGTATTACACTCGTTTTGTACTTACTCCTACACGAGACACCCACACACACACACACACACACACACACACACACACACACACACACACACACACACACACACACAGAAGCAAACAAACAAATACACGTTTGCATACGATCAAAGAAGCAATCTTACACACACACACACACACACACACACACACACACACACACACACACACACACACACACACACACACACAGAAGCAAACAAACAAATACTCACACGTTTGCATACGCTCAAAGAAGCAATCTTACACACACACACACACACACACACACACACACACACACACACAGGACCTGGCATAACGGGTCTCCGTTCGTCCGTCGACTTCCATTCGACGGATCGTTCTCCCCTCATCTCGAAATCTTGTTGTCTCTTCTTTATATGCAAGTGAGGGGGGTTTGTGGGCCTCCCCTTCAACGCACTCCCCTCCCCTTTCCAGCCATTGAGAACCTTCTTGAAAGGGAGGGTAACGTGTGGCTCTTTCCCCTCTGATGGCCTCCTCTTTTTTTTTTTTTTTTTTTTGGCTCACAGGTGGTCGAGGGGAGAGGCTAATGGGAAATATGGACAGACCAGGTCAGAGGGAAAATTCGAGGGGGGGGTGTTTTAGGGGAATACCCCATGGGGTAAACTCCCCATAAAAAGGGGGGATAATCAGGTGAATGTTCGAGGGGAGATATCTTCACGAGGCAAATCTATAGAGGAGTAAATTATTCGCGAAATTTTTTTTAGAAACTTTGGATGATTATTTTCTTTATCTCCCGGGGGAAATGTAGGGGTACGAAGGAGATGTGGGAAATGGTAGGGGGACTTAGAGGGGAGTTGTGGAGTGTGGCTGGAATTATGAGGAGCAGCGTATGAGGCAGAGTTTACTCAAGGCTATGGAATATGAGGTGCTACTGGCATACGAAGAAAACGCTCATTTCAGTTCTGATCCCGACCTCTTCTCTGGAACAGAAACATTCATTGTGTGTATGCTTACACATCATATGTATAACCTTCTGTATCACATTACACACGCACGCACACACACACACACACACACACACACACACACACACACCACGCACATGGGCAGGTTTAAGTGGGAGACTTTTTCATCGTCCACAACAATCATCATTGTGTAACGAAGTAAGCATGATTGAGGGGGCTCTCCTGTAATTGGGATCATTAGTGGTGGTTGGGGTCGTCTGTAGCGTGTCACAGGCGTTAGTTCCGTAACCACTGTTCTTAATGTGTGTCAATGATTCACCAGGAAGGTTGGACTCGTGCCTGACTATGTCTGCAGGATGATGCCACGATACTGGTGAAGACTGCGTCGGTTTACAAGGGGACTTAGACAAAGTCCAAATGCTGGTCCGACACACGGTTGCTGATTTTCATTCAACTCGAGTATATACAAAGTGATGAAAATGGGGCAAAATGAATGAAGGTCTCGTTATGCATATCATACAATCGTAAATTGATTGCAGGAACCTGCGTGTGAGAGGGACTTGGGAGTCGATTTTTTTTAAACGTAGCGTTTCGTCAGAGCTTTACCTTGGGAGGATTGTAATTGAGAAAAGTCATCTGTTGACAAATATTAGAGTCGTATCTAAACACATAGAAAAGAAAATCTTCAGCAACCTATTGACAGTAGATGTCAGGCCAAAATTAGTATATGCTTCTAAGCATTGGACGCCGACCTTAAAGAAGCATAAAGAAATGATCGAGAAGGTTTAGAGGAAAGGGCAATGAAAATGACACCAGAACTGAGAATCTTTTAAGTTACAGCAAGAGATTAGAAATCACAAATTTGCCCATCATGAAAGAGAGAAGAGTAAGATATGCCTTGATCACACCCTTCAAGTTTCTAACCCGGTCTGACGATGTCAACAGAGAACAGATCTTTGAAAGACGTAGCAAAAGAGCAGTTAGACGCCGTAACAAGCAATGAAGTAAGAAACTTATTAGAATGGATGTTGAGAGGTATTGTGACATAATCAGAGTAGTGGATAATGCAAAAGCCTACGTGGTGAAGTTCTATGTGGCGACGGTACACAGATGGTTGAACTGTCGTATGATAATGGGAAATTCAAGTGCCGGGGTTCCAAGACTGTGTTCCCTCCCCGTACAGTATAGATAAGTGACTGCACGCACACGCACACACACACACACACACACACACACAAGACGAAGGGGAGTGTACACCAACCTAAACACATTTAGTAAGCATTAGGGTTGGTGTGTGTGTGTGTGTGTGTGTGTGTGTGTATGGGTAGGACGAGCAATTCTCAAGACCCTGGCAACACGACCCACTGACAATACATCGTCCTCATTCCCACTCCAACTCTTGGGAATTAGTTCCTCGACCGAAGATGAGATAAGACAGGGACAAGAGTACGTAAGCTAAGCCCAATTTCCCGGGTCTTAATACAATGAGACAGACTTTTGCAACTAGGAAAGAAAACAGCTATGTATTTTACGTACTACTCCGGTCATATTCCAAATATGTTCTCTTCTCATACGGCCATTTTATCGACACGTATCAGATGCGTTTTTCCTGTTTTTTTATATATATGTGTGTGAGGATCATTTTGGCGTACAAATGGGGCCGTTCCCGAAGAAGCGTCTTCGACCAACTCCCTAATGGAACGTCGCCACCATTAGGCCTATCAAGAGAAGAATCGTCATTGGTGGTGATTTGGCACCGGGGTCTTTGGCAAGCCAGTGAGTGTGTGAGAGGAGGAGGAGGAGGAAGGCGCTATGGGGCCATGGATGAGGGAGAGAAGGTTGTAATGTAGGGAGGGGGGTTTATGGAGGGGGAGCCACTGGAGCCGAGGGGAGAGGACAAAGAGAGAGAGAGAGAGAGAGAGAGAGAGAGAGAGAGAGAGAGAGAGAGAGAGAGAGAGAGAGAGAGAGGAAAATGGTGGGTTAGCTCAGAGAAGGGGGAAGAAAGTAAGGGAAACTGCTCCAAGCGTCTGGCTGTGATCTCTTGACCTTTCCAGACCCAGGTGTTTATATGGTTCCATGAGGACTCCCTCTGGAACGATAGGCTGTTAGGGAGTGGAGTACAGACGAGAAGATATCTGATGTTAATCACATGAACGATTAGATTACACAACCCTTGAAGACTGGTATGATATTGTGCAATATAATACAGGCTTTGAAACTATTACGAAAAAGTCATATTCTGGATTAGGGTCTCCCTCATAACAGCTTTAGCGCAATTCATATTTCATATACATAAAAGTTACACGCATTCCGGTACACTGAAGAGACTTCGATGGAACAAATCCTACTTCTTTTAGTAGTTAGATTCGTTTTATAGATGCTGAGCTCATGTTATCGCTGCTGGAAGAAAGGGATGGACGTTGCTGTAATACCGTTCCTCAATACCAACCCTTAGATATCTAAGCCCATAGCTTTTCCACTTTCAACTATGGTGAAGATGATAGCAAAAAATGATCGATTGTTAACCAGAAAATCATAGACTCTTGGACTCTTAGGGTCACATCTTCATCTAACATGAAATAACTTTATAGATTGCATTCATTCTCGCCGCCGATGAGAAAATACAGAAAGTATTCAGCCAAAATCTTTTTCCATCTTTGTACAGTGTTTTTCATGAAAACTGGCGGTTGCAAACAATGCCAAACCCTGAGACTACATAAGGTCCATTATCACCTATCCTAAAGCTCTGGGAAATCCTTTGCGAGACTTAACCTTTAAAAGCATCATTTACCTCGAGAGTTTAATTTGAGTGATCTCTTGTCTCTTTTGTATGTTTTATATGTAAATGGAAATGATAGTTCATTTGTATGATATGATCTCATCTACATTTTTAGAGACTTTCTCTGGCACTTTACTTAAAGTTATTCATTTTCGTGAGTACATCTGTTTCTGAATAATTTCCCAGGCAGTAAACACGCAAAGGCTTATCTAGGTGGTGATGTATCCTCGCTTACTTTTGAATCACTTTCCCTAACAATGAAATCGAAAAGATTCCAATCAATAATCTGGTTTATTCATTTCTCGGTACTTTCTCTCGCACTGAACTCGAAATGAACAACCTGGCCTAACCTGCTTTGAAAACACTTTCCCTAGCGCTCAAACCTCGAGAAGGAGTATACGAGTGACCTCATCTGCTCTTAGATTCAAGAGAGTTTCTGGTTAAATTCAAAGACGTTTGCTTCAGCGTTCTGATCCAAGGGGGGGAAAAAACCAGTTTAAGGACCTGTCTAGCTCGGGTAATCAAACTAAACAGAAACACTGGATGTTAGAGAGATTCCAGTTTATACGCAGTCAGTTTTTCCTCCCTTGATCTCGCTTTTCTAAGCATGAAAGTCCATCTCTCTCTCTCTCTCTCTCTCTCTCTCTCTCTCTCTCTCTCTCTCTCTCTCTCTCTCTCTCTCTCTCTCTCTCTCTCTCTCTCTCTCCATTGTATATTGTCTTTTATTCTTGGGGTTTTCATCCTTTCTTCATTATTCAGTTGTGTCTTTTTATCTTCATTTATCTTTATTTTTCTTCAGCAAATCTGGAAAGTTCGTTGTTTCTCATATCCACTTTCTTCCAAGGTCTCTCTCTCTCTCTCTCTCTCTCTCTCTCTCTCTCTCTCTCTCTCTCTCTCTCTCTCTCTCTCTCTCTCTCTCTCTCTCTCTCTCCGCATCTGAGAGCGTCACCACTAAACATTCCCTTGACCCAAATACACCGACCCCATTAGGTCTGTTCTCTCATCTGTTCTTCATATGTTCATCTCCTTATGTTCTTCACGAGTATTTGCCTTTCTTAACTCGTGATGTTGCAACATTTCTGGCTTTCTTATGCTCTCTCTCTCTCTCTCTCTCTCTCTCTCTCTCTCTCTCTCTCTCTCTCTCTCTCTCTCTCTCTCTCTGCTTATTTTGCACTTTATCTTTTAACTTTTGCTTATTTTGTTTCTCTGCTTATTTGTATCTCTGCTTATTTTGAGCTTTGGCTTATTTTGTCCCTCTGTTTATTTTGTGTATTTGTTAATTCTTAAATTTGGCTTATTTTGTACTTTTGCTTATTTTGTTCTGCTTATTTCTTACATTTGCTTATTTGGTATCTAAGCTTATTTTGCTCCTGTGTTTAAGTTGTATTCCTTGTTTAACAGTACTATTATTTATTTCTCATCTTCGTTAAAAAGAAATGTAACTATTTATCGTAAATTGTTGTTTATTTTGTTACATGAATTATTTCCATCCTGGTTTTCCTCTCACCTTTATTTATCTCCCTTTCATTCAACTATGTTACTTTCTTTTCCTAAAGTACACTTAAATGACATCATTTGGGATGAGGGACCTGTGGTTAATTCAACTATTCCGATACACGTTTGAAATACGTTTTTTGAGGCATCGCATTTCCTTTTTGTATTCCGATAACTTTTTTTGGGAAGTATATACCTTATTTAAATTCAAACGTTTCGATAAATCAAATGATTCTCTACGTATATTTGGGAAAATCCCGCATATAAATGCATTATTTGCTCACATTCTCCTCTCCTCTCTGTAATTAACTTCATATATATATATATATATATATATATATATATATATATATATATATATATATATATATATATATATATTGGCGTTGAGGCCACGCAGCACGGCAACATATACTGAATAATTCCACGCTGTTTCGTTCTGTTTTTCAGCCATGTTTACTGGGTTTAGAGGATCATTTACTCTTACGTGTTTAACCTGGATATCAGATTAATCTTGTAAATCACTTGTTTGGTTTACACCATTTTCTTTGTTGTTAAATACTGACGCTCATTTTCGTTTTACCATGAAAATCTTTTACGCTTAGAAGAACAAACCCCAGCTATTTTTGTAATTCAACTTATTTCATTACATTTTCTATAATACGACGTAGGAAAACGACACCTGGTTATCTTCCCGTAAGAGAAAACCTTACCATACTTTCTCACTAGTCAATCTTAATACCTTTAGTAAACTTGAAGATATATATTTTTTTTCTCTGAAAAATAGACATGAAATCACGTTGCCATATTCTTTTCTTTATGTAAGTTTGAGTCAGGAATCACCTTTATGGCAATATGTGTAGATTTTCAAGGAATTCAGATGGCAATTGCCTGGAGCTTAGATATCGTAACTATTAGTTATTCTTCTCTTTCATTTATTCTATAAGATCTTTGTTTCCAAAATTATCTTTACACACACACACACACACACACACACACACACACACACACACATATATATATATATATATATATATATATATATATATATATATATATATATATATATATATATATATATATAGTGTACCATTCCTTTCATATGGCTTTTCCAGTATTTTTCAAATGTTGTGGTTTAATGCAGCTAATTCTAGTGTTAGTCCTTGCTCTTAGTAAGACATTTCTGGCTGATTTGCATGAATATCCAACAATTTTGCATGTATATGTAACAAAGCTTCTCAAACTTTCAAGATTTTAAGTTTTACTATTTTGCCATCAAACGGCTTTCTGTGATATATATATATATATATATATATATATATATATATATATATATATATATATATATATATATATATATATATATTCCTATACATACTCATAGTTATCCAAATGTTTTTTTCTATTTGATATAGACGATAATATTTGTATAATTTCCTTGTGAACTAATACTTTTCTACATTCATGGAATTTCTCTCTGTTATCATATAACACAGCCAATTCTTTAACAATGATTTAGATGATATTCCTTTCTTGTTTCTGTTCTTTATTTTCCACTGTCTTCTATTTCGGTAAGCGGGTTCTCCCGCCTTTTATAATTCCTTATGACGTTAATTGTCGCTGTTTTTGTTTTAATAGTTCAATTTTGTGTTATTATATTTTCCATGTCCTGCTGAGGACTGATCTTTGCATGTGAAGGAACAATGACCTCACCTGCCTCTTGCTTTCGACCCTTTCATTAATCCCAACTCATCATCCCTTATTAGGATTTCATTTTACATGAATTGTGTGGTGCAATTATCGCTCGCGTGTTGTATACATCTTTCTTGCTACTTTTTCCATTGAGATCTTTCCCCAAAGCTGGATTTATTTATATTTCTTCTCGTCATAGTAACTATAAACATCTGAATTTCTTCTCGTCTTAATGGATGTTCATCTTTTTCCTTGACAGTGTTGTCTCTTTGCCTGTCACACATTTTCTTTCTGTCTTTAGTGTAAAACGTTCTTCCTGTGTTGTATATCTTCTTAGCTGGTTATCCCTATATTCTCTTCGTCCTTTTATGTCTACCCTCATCTTTACTACATTTTTCTCCTATCCTACCTTTCTTCTTTTTAACTGTAGTTTGATTTTTTTTCTTTCTATTCCGATGTCTTTTTTTCCTTACCTCAGTATGTTTATCCCCACCAAATTGTGTCTCTCCTTCCCTTACCATACCATGTTTCCATAATATATCCCCATGATACTGTGTGTCCTTACCCTACTATACCATGTTTCCATAATGAGTCCCCACCATATTGTGTATCCTTCCCCGTGCCATACCATATTTCCATGATTTATCCCCACCATATTGTGTGTCCTTCCCCTACCATACCATATTTCCATGAGTTATCCCCACCATACCACTAAAATGTCAGTGCTTCATCATACTACCATAAACCCCTCAACATTTTTCATCACGTTGACTCTCACATCATACGTTTTCCTTCCATACTCAGTCTCCACCAAGTAATATAGTTATGAATATTGATCCAAAGTTCCTCCGTCTCTTTGAACTTATTTTTCGTCTTTTAAAGTTTTAAGCTCGTCTTCTCACATATGTTTACACACCATGCTGTATTTTTTACCCCAGTATCCTGTATTCTTCCCTCCCTTGATTGCATTTCTACCCCATGATGATACATATCTACTCAGTCAGGATGTATTTTTAGTCCTCCATACCATACTTCATGCATGCTGTATTTTCATACATCCCACCATACTGTATTCTGCATTTTTATTCATCATACTGTATTTCTAACACACCGTACTGTAATTTCCACCGTCTATGCTGTATTTATACCACACCATCAGTACTGTATTTGTATCCCACCATAATGAATTTCAACCCCACTTTACTGTATTTGAGCCCCACCTTACAGTAGCTGACAAATCAAAATACATAATTCCCAAAATGACTAAATGTTTACCATTGTCATCGTTCTCAAATTATCGCTTGATTTTGCTTCTTCAATTAATGCTGTTGTATCATTGTCTCCCCTCATCCCCCCTCCCACAAGTTAATGTTTACTATCCTCCCATGTTAAATCTGGTCACCCCCCCCTTCCCCCAAGTTAATGTTAAATCTAGTCGGGTATTTCACCATTTCTCATGAAAATTTTGCTGGATATTTCAAATTATTCTCATTTTTCTTTGAAGTGTCATTTGTTATATATTTCTCCTCGTGACTTTTATATTTCCAGTGACATTATTGCAAGTTCTTTTTTTTTTTATCCATGACCAATATTTACTCACTGTTCTTTTCTTTGCCATATGAATGTATTTGAAAAGGTCAGTTTATTTGTGTTATTTATTACCATATTGTATCAATGGGGTTCTTGTGAATTCCCGCATTACTCTCTACTCTGTATGCTTCAGCTATTTTATTCCCATATTCTATTCTTTTTTTTTCTGTATATTTTGTCTCCAGTTTTTCTTAAATCATCTATGTCGTTCCAGTCTATCTTATTCTTCTGTCTCTATCTCTGTGAACGTTTCAGTCATATTTCTAACTGCACTGCACCTCGCCATCATCCAGTTTCACGCAGCTTATATTCTGTTTCTTCTGTTTCACCAGCTCTCCCATACGTTTCAACATGCCTCCTGTCACTCTCCCTCGACACGTTGTCTACGTACTCACTCTTGCCACGTGTCTAAAGGCTCTCTCTACACTTTTAATGCCACACTCTCTATGGTCATCACGCTCTCTATCTTTACCACACTGTCTTTATCAACCACACTCTGTATTTTTACCATTCATTTTATCTCAGCCACACTCTCTGTCCTCATCATTTTCCACACTCTCTGTCTCTACCATTTAAAGTATATTTTCTACATTACTTATCTTCATTATTCCCTCTAACCTTACTGTTCTCTCTACCTTTAACATACAGTGTGTCTTTGAAACTCTGTGTATGTTTACCACATAGTCTGTCTCTACCACATTTGTCCATCCTTGCACCAACTTTGCACAAGTTCCACCGCCAGCTCTACGATGTCCATCTAGTTTTTTCACAATTCTCCATCTCCCTATTCCCTCCTGTCCCCACTCCATCGGCCCTCTACCCATTCTCTGCACCGCATTCCATCACACACTTTTCCTTCTGGAGCATCCAGATCTTCCCTCCCTTCTCCTAATTCTATTACATTGCCCTTTCCTTCCCCTATAAACCACTCCATCGATGCCTTCGTTCTTCTGCCTGCCTGCCTGTCTGTCTGTCTGTCTGTTTGCTTACACCTCTCTTTCTCTGTCTTTCTTTCTATGTTTGGATCTATATCTATCAATCAGTCTATCAATCTATCTTTCGAGAATTCTATCTCTCTCTCTCCGAACTCCCTTCTCTTCCACCACAACCAGCTCCTGAATCATCTCCCTTCCCCCTCAACCACATTGTTATTCTCCCTCTTATCCTTTCCCATCACCATTCCATCTCTGCACCATTTCATAACCCTATTTTCCCCTTTTCACCTTTAACCCCCCACCCACCCTCCCCCCCTCTTCCCCCTTCCCCTACTGCCATTTTCATTAACCCTCACGGCAGCCCATCTTTCTCCCCCCACCTTCCCTCCCTCCCTCCCCTCCCCTTCCCCCCCGTCACATCCATCAATCCCCCCTCCCCTCCCCCACTACAAAAAAAAAAATAAGGTCTCCCAGCTCTTCATCCCTAACTCAAATGGCCCCCGCCGGCACCCTCACCTACCTACCACCACAACTCCCGTGCATCTCTCTCTCTCCATCTCTCTCTCTCTCTCTCTCTCTCTCTCTCTCTCTCTCTCTCTCTCTCTCTCTCTCTCTCTCTCTCTCTCTCTCTCTCTCTCTCATTTCCCCTCCCCACCACCACCACCACCTGTGTGCCATGTTGTTTTTTTCCCCCCCACCCCCCGTTGCCAATGTGCTATTCTTCGTTGCTAAAGGTTGTAACATTTGGGTGCTTACAGATGCGAACTCGGGAGGTTTCTGGCTGTACGGGGGAAAGGGAAACCCGCTTTTAGGTATGAGATATGCTTTTATATACGTATGTATATATATATATACATACATATATATATATATATGTACACACACAAATGTATATGTATGTATACATGTCCTCTAGTTTCACCACCACCTGTGACCACACGTTTCACAAAATGTGTATTCTGATTTCACCAACTTTGTGTGTGACTTTTTTTTTTTTCTAAATCACTTTTGTTGTGTGCATTATATGTAGTTTTATGTATATGTGTGTGAGTGTTTTTTTATATTGTTTATGCTATATAAAAGCATCTGTTTTATTCTTATGATTAATTTTGCACATGCACATATTTTTATTAGTACTACACATATTTTAATATATATATGTATATATATATATATATATATATATATATATATATATATATATATATATATATATATATATATATATATATGTTACTTATATTTGATTATGTCTACAGAAGTTGATACAAAAGTGAGTGAAAATCTGATACGGATCTTATCCCATTTTCTTTAAAAGGGCAAACTGTACTCCGTTAACGGGTCTACTGTTGGGCTCGGGGCATCTCTCTCTCTCTCTCTCTCTCTCTCTCTCTCTCTCTCTCTCTCTCTCTCTCTGCCTTCCGTTAGCCTCCCGTTGCTAGACCTCAATCCGCTCTTAGACCACCGTTGTTGGAATCCCCAGCGCGCCGTTTCCCTTCCTTTGTCGGGGGCTCATTGTACAGCAGAAACTCTGCATTCAACAGTCTCGCTTGGCCCTCTCACTCACTGCCAGCCTCGTCGCCCGACGCGCTTTGAATTGCTTGCAAGCGACGCCTCGCTCCAAGCATCTATATTTTTTTCTTTCATTTTTGCCATATGTCTGTGACGTGTGCCACTGCAAACGTTACACGAGAGCGACTACGAGCGTTACGTGAGTGTGTGTGTGTGTGTGTGTGTGTGTGTGTGTGTGTGACTGCAAGGGTTACTCGTATGTGCTTGCAAGCATGGACAAAGAGCACGGACGATGCTTGCGTTGCAAAGATAACTTATCCTTCAGGAGTGATTACGAAGGTCTTCTCGAAGATCAAGTAACACCCGACCACTTCTCTTGTTTTACGTATTTATGTCTTCTTTTTTTTTGGACGTTACTTAAAGAAAGTGAGAGAGAGAGAGAGAGAGAGAGAGAGAGAGAGAGAGAGAGAGAGAGAGAGAGAGAGAGAGAGAGAAGAGGATATCTTCTCCCAATACTCTTGGCTTGTGTTTGGGGAAAAGTGGCCTCGTAGATAACATCAAATGTCCATCTAGATAAGGTAAACTATCCACGTAGATAACATAGAGTGTCCATGGCTTGTGCTATATTTCATATAGATAACACAAACTGGAAAATCATCCAAAGGCTTTTTGATATCACGACTACCATATCTATTGGTGTTCAAAGGCCATGAATTCCTTAAAGAGTCTTTTGAACATCCTTGAACCCATAAAGAAAGTGTTTGATCCAGTTTTTCCGATTGGTAGTTCTGACTCTCATTTGACATCCCCTTCTGATTATGGACAAGTAATTAACCCCAGGCTATCTTCTCCCTCGCGTGTCATCTGTTCTGAGGGATCAGCATATCGACGAAAGCAATTTATTGTAATCTTTTTTATTTCCTTTTTTCATGTGTAGCTTAAGATTGACCTTCTGGGTAAACGGTTCGTTTGGAATTCGATGGATAAGGCCATGAACTTAGGCGAACACGTCTTGTCCTCCTTCTCTCTCTCTCTCTCTCTCTCTCTCTCTCTCTCTCTCTCTCTCTCTCTCTCTCTCTCTCTCTCTCTCTCTCTCTCTCCTGCGGTAATGGGGTCGCCCTCCTCATGATACGATCTGTTCACTCGATGATTCAACGAGTGGGAGAAAATGTGTCGACACAAGCATTATGGTCTCTCTCTCTCTCTCTCTCTCTCTCACTCTCTCTCTCTCTCTCTCTCTCTCTCTCTCTCTCTCTCTCTCTCTCTCTCTCTCTCTCTCTCTCTCTCTCCATCTAATGATTCCTGACCACCTTTCCCCACTCTCCCCCCCCCCACCCACCTCTGTGTCTAACGATTAACATTCGTTCTCGTTCGTGGTTGACGAATTCGTGACTGTTTATCTGATTATCCGTTATTTTTATGGCAGTCGACCTTCCACCTACCTGTGGCTGCCATTTGGAAACTACCTTATTGGTTCGTTAGTTCGTGTTGCGTGTTCCGGAAGTTGGAATTCTCCATAAGTCCTTTCCAGGGTAGCGTTCGTGCTCACACACACACACACACACCCACACACACACACACACACACACACACACACACATACACACACACACGACCACACAGAAGAAGCAGAAGTTCCACGTCAGTCGCTAAACAGTTAAGTTGATAATTAAAATCACGAATAAATGACGAAAATGTGGGATGACGGCCCAATTTGCATCACTATCTCACCAATTTCGTCTTCGTTAACGCGACCAATTAACGACAACGAATTGCGTTTTTTTTTTTCCTTCGTCCTCTTCAGAGAACAATGAGTGTGGATATAGTGCACGTGTAGGTATAGCGAACGGGGAGATATAGCGAACGTGTGAGGGTATACTGATCATTGGGTATAGTAGACGTGAAGGGGGGTATAACGAATGTGGGGTATATCGGAGGTGGGGTGGTATAACAGACGTAAGAGTATAACGGATATTTGGGTATATAGCGGAAGTGGGGAGGGGGGGAGAGGTGGTTTAGTGGATAGTGAATATAACGGACGTGGGGGGAGGGGGGATAAGCGGACCTGAAGGTTGGCTAGTATAGCGGACGTGGGGCGGGTCGTATATCACAGGCTATAGCGGACATGGGAGGTGGGGGGTTGGATATAGAGGACGCGGGAGTATAGCAGACATGGGGTTGGGGTTGAGGGGGAGGGAAGTGAAGGAGGAGGCTATAGCAAGCATGGTCGAATTTCGTCGTCTGACTGGCGGGGTTTACCCACTTAACACGCGCCTGGTTCGTCACCAGCAGCAACAGACAGGCATGCAAACTGCTATTGCTAATGTTCATCGACCAGCAGTCGTGTGTGTGTGTGTGCGTGTGTGTGTGTGTGTGTGTGTGCGTAGGCAAAACTGGGGAACCTGAGGATTGGAAAAGGCTGAAGGTGTAAAAGGGAACTCGATGGTTATACACCTCTGGTTCCACTGGAATATATAAAAAGTAGGAGCTGGAAGCATAGAGTGGGACACTGAAGGGGAACTGGATAGAAAGAACCAACAGAAGGACTGGAGAGGAAAAAAAAGGGGCAAATCAGCATGAGAAAAGGCACTTGAAAAGGGAAATACAAAGGGTTTTATCCATAGGGCGAGGATGATCTGATGTAGAGAGAATTCTATCCTCCCTCTGAGTTATTGAAAATAGTAGAAATATCTCTTAGAATCACTATAATGCCAACAAGATATAGAATATAGCCTCGTAGGTTATAAATAGATGCGTCAGAGATAGAGTTGGAGGCAAGGGAGATAAATAGGATGGCTGGGCAATGGAAGAGGAAATAAAGGACAAAAAGAGAAGGAGAGAATATGAGAATTGCTCATGATATGGTGAAGAAATACTGCCCAGGGGAAGAGATGATGGATGTTGGAGAAAAATGGTTGGTGGGGGAATGACGGAGTTGATTAGAAAATGGGAAAATGGTGAATGGCAAGAAAATGGTGGAGGAAGAAGGAAAGAAAAGATAGTCGAGGAGAAAAGTTAGGAAATAAATAAATGTATTTAGGAGTAGGTCATAGGATGGATTAAGAGACGAATTCGTGTGGTGTAGACATAACAGAGAGAGAGAGAGAGAGAGAGAGAGAGAGAGAGAGAGAGAGAGAGAGAGAGAGAGAGTTGAAACATGGAGTCAGGAACGAAAACGGCTTCCGGTTAGGACGAAGGGAAAGAGACGCATGCATGACCAGGGGACCACGTGGTATCGGGTTGGGGTGAGGAGGGGGAATGGGGGAGGGGGGGTTGTTCCCCTAGCTCAAGGGGAAGGGAAAGGGAGGAGGGAGGGGGAGGGGAGGGGAGGGGGGTATATGATGATGGAGTGGGGATAAAGTGGAGGAGGAGGGAAGAGGAGGGAGAGGAAGTCAGCCTCCTGGCGTGGGATAGGGGATCGAACGCGGTAATACTACAGGGAGGGAAAAAAAAGTATAAAGGAAACGGAAGGACTTATTATAATACCCCGTTCTTACTGGATTGGAATACCACATCCACACGTGGGAGGCGGGTACTGAGGTAGAAAATGGCTGGCCGGTTGCAGTCATGCCCCTAACATGGCGTCGTCATGACATGGCAGTACGACTGACCAGTCACAATAAAAGAGACAACGTATGCATTATAACAACGTATGACGTCACTCGCTACAACATGATACTTTCTATGGAAGTATATGGTCGAAGTCTTATACCTCCAGGAGGAAACTATATTAAAAATAAAGTTTACGCTTTAAACCGAGAGAGAAAAAAATAAATAAATACTAAACAACCTCAGTTAATAGACCACTGCCAGAGTCGATTTATATACAACATTGACAACAGCAAAACAGGGAAAAAACCTCCCCAAAAAACGTACTGATCGTTTATATGTAAATTCTATAATACAAAAACGGGGGAAAAAATAGAATGAATTTCTGCGGTAGAGCGTTAGGAAACCAGACAGTGAAATAGGATATAAATGAGAGGGCAAATTATGAAGAACAAAAGTGAATGAAACATAATTGGATGATGTCGCATTACCTAGTGTGAGACTGATATATATATATATATATATATATATATATATATATATATATATATATATATATATATATATATATATATATATATATATATGTATATATATATATATATATATATATATATATATATATATATATATATATATATATATATATATATATAATAAGGAAAGAAAGAAGTTTAATAAAAAGAAGAGTATGGTTGAAAGAGATGGAGAGGGTGTGCTGATATGGTTTGGACACGTGGAGAGAGTGAGTGACGAGAGGTTCACAAAAAATATATATTTCTCAGAGGTAGAGGGGAGGACAAGGAGAAAGTGGAGAACGAATAGGAGATGGGTGGATGGAGTGAATGAGGCTTCCAGTGCTCGAGGCTTGAACACGCAGGAGGATGTAAGGCGTGCGCAGGATAGAGTAAACTGGAACGTTGTGGTATACAGAGAGCGACGTACAACTGTCATTAAGACCGGACTAGGGGATGCGAAGCAGCTGAGGGACACCTTGGAAAGATCTGGTTGTAGATAGGAGGCTGTGGGTACAATACATTACACATGATAACTAGAGAATGAAGGATTGAGGCCTTCTTCTGCCCATGGCGCTACTTCGCTAACACGAGAAACAGGCAAATAGACATAAAAAAAAAGAAAGATATACATGTGTGTGTGTGTGTGTGTGTGTGTGTGTGTGTGTGTGTGTGTCGGAGACAGGAATATAGCACCACAATTTATGAGAGGAAGGTAACATTATAATATCGGTCAAACACGACAGTCGGCATCATAAACATTATCACAAAGAACGACGGCACAGACCTGGCGGTAAATGTGTCTTAATATATGTTTTTTTTTTTTCTGACATGCGAATCATAGAAGTATTACCAAGTAGTAAGATGAAAATGAATGATGATAATGATAATGATAATTATAATCATGATAATGATATTATTGATATAATAGTAATGATAATGATAATAGTAATACTAATACTAATAATAATAGTAATAATGATAATGATAATAATAATGATAATAATAATAATAATAATAGTAATAATAATAATAATAATAATAATAATAATAATAATGATAGTAATAATAATAATAATAATAATAATAATAATAATAATAATAATAATAATGATAGTAATAATAATAATAATCATAATAATAATAATAATAATAATAATAATAATAATAATGATAATGATAATAATAAAATAGTTATCATTATCATTATTATCATTATTGTTATTATTATTGTTATTCCTATCATTACTATTATCATTATTATTATCATTATTATTATTATTATTATTATTATTATTATTATTATTATTATTATCATTATCATTATTATCATTATTGTTATCATTATTACTATTATCATCATCATTATTATTATTATTATTATTATTATTATTATTATTATTATTATTATTATTATGATATTTATTAGTTATCATTATTATTATTGTTATTATTATTATCATTTCTGTTGTTGTTACAACAGATTATATGTAACGGCTGGATAGAATAAGCCCCTCGTGTTATATTTTACTTGCACCGCAGGCAATGGTTGCAAAACACATACACACCCACCACCGCAAACATACATTTCCCGTCTGGTTCGACATGTTAACTTACACAGGGTATGGTAGCGATCGTGTAGCGGGGCTTAAGCCCTCTCTCTCTTTCTCGTGTTTAGAATATTGAACACTAACATGTATGTCACCAACCATCTGTGTGTGTGTGTGTGTTGCTAGTGATGTGTTTTTTAGATGCCTCCTTCCACAAGTATCATTCACTAAGGGTCGTTGGCGTCGAGGTAATGACCACGAATCGAGAAAATATATGAAGAATGACATTGAGGGACTCGAGGCAATACGGAGACCACACTCGCGCCTTCAGTATGTAGATGCCCTTGTTGATGTACGCGTCCTTATGAAGAAGATGTTGACTTGCTCAAGGGGTTATGAGCACAGTGGATTTATGTTCTAATTCCCTTATATCATTATCTTCATTTGAATCTATAAACCAACATATATATATATATATATATATATATATATATATATATATATATATATATATATATATATATATATATGCTTTTTTTTCATTAGAATTGGGACGGGACCCGTATAAGGTGTATCCCACACGTCAGCATTTACCACACGAAGCAGCGAATGACCGAGTTAATTCGTTCCTGCCCCAGTAGATGGCGTGGTGATGCACTCGGGAGGGGTGGAACTGGTCGCGTGACCCTCCTCCCCTCCTGGGTGGAGGGAGGGAGGGGAGACGGCCGCCCCGGGGTGTGTGTGTGTCTGTGTGTGTGTGTGGGAGAGAGAGAGAGAGAGAGAGAGAGAGAGAGAGAGAGAGAGAGAGAGAGAGAGAGAGAGAGAGAGAGAGAGCGATACTGGCTAAAGAGCTCGCTGGAAGGGTAGGAATACTTGGAAGGCCCAGGATGCCTCAGGAACCATAGCTATAGGAGCAATGAATGGCGGGAAATAAGGAGGAGGTACTGGGAGGAGGAGAGGACAGCCTCCATGACTGATGGTCGAGGAGGAGGAGGAGGAGGAGGAGGGGATATGGAAAACGCAGCGAGGGACGCGCAAAGCGGTTGCTTAACACAATAAAGCAGCAAGAAAACGGAGTACGTTCGGTGTAAATATAGCCTTACAAGGAATCAGGTCGACTAGATTTGATCATGAATGAAATGACTGAGGACGAAGAGAGAAGAAAAAAAAAAAATTGACGAATAGTTGAGGATTTGTGGGAGATTAGGGAACAATGTGAATGTGATGTCGTTGGTCACTGCTATGGAGATGTAATGATATATACACGAAGAGATAAGGATAAGAAAGCCCAATAGGTGATGGAAAAG
This sequence comes from Panulirus ornatus, assembly GCF_036320965.1. NCBI lineage: Eukaryota > Metazoa > Arthropoda > Malacostraca > Decapoda > Palinuridae > Panulirus > Panulirus ornatus. Next base: position 13,683,060 of record NC_092245.1, read on the forward strand.
GTGAAACGGAGAAGAAAGATAAGACTGCGAAGTGGTAAGCGCGCATATATGTATGATTATTACATCAATCATATCAAAACATTTTACGTTTGTGATAATTTGTGGCAACTGTACACAAATACATAATCGTCACTGAATTGTCATAATGTTTGAGTGAATATAGAGGGGAAGGTAGGAGGAAGAAGAGAGTGAGGGGAAGGAGGAAGGGTTGTGGAAAAATAGAGGGGAGTGAGTGTAGGGGTCGGGGAGGAGGAAGAAGACGATGGACCAAAGTGGTTTGGGGCCAGATGGGGGAAATGATACGTTGCCAGATGTCGCTACAACGTTGCTTAATGTAAACAATTTCTTTTTTTTATCATCTCGGCTCAAAGAGACTTCATATCTCTGTAGACTTATTTCACTCGTGATTCAACTCCAAGTAACTGTTAACATTAAAGTATAAGTGACTTTAGAGGTCTACGATCCTTATGATTAATAATGCTCTTATTCTTTGAGAGTATGGTTACGAGGGAAGGCATTGTTTGTTGCATAAAAATGGTGGTTAGCTGTAATGTTCGAGGGAGGGTTAGATCCTGAGCCAGACCCGAGGGAACAACTGCTCATAGCCAGTTCGCATAGTGCCAAATGGTCGCTCGTGTTTTTGATCGTTGTGGCGTGACGAACTCCGTTACCGAACACATTCATCGACGAATTCTTTTTTGATATGTCGCCGTGGCTTTTGTTTTTTCCCTACCGAGTTTTCTTACCCTCCTAATTTATTCGAGGGAGACTAAAAATAAAAGAGTACTGGTCCTTGCTTCGATTCAGGTTTCCGTGACCCCCTCTTTTTTTATGTCTTTAGTCCGATAATGTGTCCCAATTTATAGCGCACCGTTGCGCTGTACATGTAGCCTTCAAGGATCTACTTCGACAGCTTCTAAAGAAATATGTAGCTAATATTCAAATCACCATGCGAATGTGTCTGTCATGAGAAACAGATTTGCATAGCCAAATGCGGGTGTAGACTAAGGATAGATGTAGGTAGACTAAGGATACAGTCGATGGAAATAAGACAAAAAATATATTTACTATTTTCTTCAAGACGATGGTCACGACTCCCGGATCATTGAAGGAAGATTGGAACAAGTTTCATCAGCGGACTTGGTCTTCTGGACTGAGCTGGCGGAGGTGGGGGAGGGAGGAAGGAGTCTAGAAGGAGGGAAGGGGTGGGGGGTAGTTGGCGTGGGTGAAACGCAGAAGGAGAGGAAGAATAATTGGTGAAGGAGTAAGAGAGGGGGAGAGAAATGGGAGAAGAAGAGAGGTAAAGGGAAAAACGAGATGGTGAAAGGCAGGTTAAAGATTGAAAGATAAGAGGAGAAGAAAGAGAGATAAGGAGAGGAAAAAGAGGAGGTACTTATAGAAGGAAGAAAGAGAGGGAGAGAGGGTGAGGACCTAGAGGGAAGGAAAAAGGGAGGGAAGAACCACATATTTAAAGAAGTGAGAAGATAGATGGAAGAACAGGTACGTAGGAGAGAAAGAGGGAGCATGGTTGGATGGAGAGAGAGAGAGAGAGAGAGAGAGAGAGAGAGAGAGAGAGAGAGAGAGAGAGAGAATGGAGTCGTAAAAAAAAATGGAAGAGACACCGAATGTAGTGGGAAGAAGGAGGGGGAATAAGAAGAGAGGGGAGGAAGGCCTGAGAGGAAAAGGAGTGAGGGGAGATGTGAGGGGAGGCGGAGCAGAGATAACCTCCCCCCCTTGCGGTGATCCCTCCAACTTTCAAGAGGGGAGCGAATTACGTTCTGTGGCACTAGATGGGGAGTCACAGAACTATACATCTCCCTCCCCCGACACGCGATAATAGATGTTTATTTTTTTCATTTACTTTGCCAGTCACTGACTTCCTATTCAACCTCGTTAATGACGAAGTAATTGGGATATTCTAATTACTTTATGATTGTACAATGGAAAGGATACATACTTAGAAAAGAATAGCTTTACTTAAAAACACTCTCATATTCCTTCTTGAAAAACAAAACAGATACATTTTCGCTCTATCAGCAACTTTTACTTCATACCAATGAAAAAATGGCCTTTTTTCATGTTTTTTTTCTATCAAAAGGCCATTAAGAAATCCTTTTTGCAGTGCTGGAGTTACAAAGATCAAAATGATTATTGGTAACACACCTTTGTCCACAGTGAAGGACAAGATGGCACATGTAGTAGTTCATAATCAGGTCAATGTTAGTTCACTGGTTCGACTCCTGAATGAGAGACACACATCTCTTGGTTGGGTTAATGAAGATCTTTTCGATATATATATATATTATATATATATATATATATATATATATATATATATATATATATATATATATATATATATATATATATATATATCACGCAACCAAATGATATCCAGTGTCAATTAATTTCATAATAGCAAATGGGGGAAAAACTAGCTTAACTCTCTCTCTCTCTCTCTCTCTCTCTCTCTCTCTCTCTCTCTCTCTCTCTCTCTCTCTCTCTCTCTCTCTCTCTCTCTCTCTGAAATCATTTCGTCTCACTGGAGACTTTCTTTCACCATCTTTCGCGGGAGAAGAAAACTACCATGTATTCGTTCGAAAGTACTCAAAGGCACTGCATACACTGGAGCGATGAAGGGTCGGTTTCACAGATTGACTCAACGGAGTTACGTTCATGTGGTGATCTACCGTTACAACCAATAAAGCCCTTTCATGCACCATAGCATGACTGCAGATAATGCTTTTTATTGTGGTATAATTCTGATTAGTTCAGTGCGAAGCACCACACGATCACTAATAGGATGAATAAGTCATTTTGTGTGTGTGTGGGGGGGGGGGGGGGCCTCCGTCCGGATCACAACCTTTTTCTTTTTCAAACTTACATTTTTTTTGTTTTTGTTTTGTTTTATAGAAGGATTTTACAAAATTTGTGAAAAACTTTAGTCTTGGTCTCAATTTGGCTTATTTCCCCCTCCCACGCAATCGGTTTTTTTTTATGAGATTTGAATTCCGATATGATACAAGCCGAGGAAATGAACACTATGAGGGTTTATATAGACCAGCTGAGTGATGTTTGATATCATATGTTGTTGTGAAAATATGAATTATGTTGATAATGGTGATGAGATGAATCATTCGTATGTTTATGTGAAGCTAGAAAGTAATCGACGCAACAAATACATGGCATATGATATAGAAAATAGAGATTTATTCTTTGTTGTACGTGGATTTGTTTTAGATGAGAATACGTTCATGTAAAAGGAAGAAAAACGAGGCTGTGGGGAGGAGAGTATGTCGTCTGGTTGGTGTACCCAGCAGGGCAAATATGGGTACTTTTGAGGTCAGGAGGGGTGGGTAGGTGGGCCAGTAGCAGCAAGAAGGGTGGGCAGGTGGGCCACCAGCAGAAGGAAGGGTGGGCAGGTGTGGACCAGCAGCAGTAGGAGGAGGAAGGGTGGGCAGGTGTGGGCCAGTAGCAGCAAGAGGGGTGGGCAGGTGTGGGCCAAGCAGCAGCAGCAATAAGGGTGGGCAGGTGTGGGCCAGCGGCAGGAGGGGCTCGGATAGCGAGACTACACTAACAACCAACACCATCCCCCTCCCTCACTCACTCCCTCCCTCACTCCCTCCCTCACGGTATACCGCCCCCTCCCTCCCTCCCTCCCTCCCTCCCTCCCTTCCCCCCCGGTACACGGAACCACAAATCATTGACACAAGGGCCAACAATCGCCTGTCAAGGTTTATGGCCTCGCGTGAGCTGCCTAACCCCCCCCCCACCACCCCATCCCCCTTCCCTCCCCACCCCCCCCCCCCTCAATACACCCACCCACCCACCCCCAACACCCACTAGAATGGTACCCCACTATCCTCCCCCCCCATTCCTGACACCTCCCTCCACTTTTTTTTTACACACACACACACACACACACACACACACACACACAAAGTTGATGCATAGATAATGAGATTCAACTCGACTAAGTATTAAGAAAGGAAGGTATGACACTGCGAAGGGAAGCCTCGACATGAATACCATCTTCCAGGGAGTAAACTCTAAAAATCAAGGTGCAGCAACAGGGGCTTTTATAAGGAATTGCCCCTTTGCTAACACATCGCTGGAGACTTACCTTGTGAGAACAGCATGTGAGAGAGACTGTCTCCTGACATAGATACGGGTTGCACTCAGGTAGAGAGAGAGGGGAGGAAACACTATAGCAAACTGTTCACATGTTATATTACACCAAGGTTAGAATATCTTCTCAAGCTTGATCACTGTTGCTAAAGGACGACAAAGAACTATTAGAGAAGGTCAAGAGGAGGGCAACAAAGATGGGTACTAGAATTAAGAGAGCTCATTTATACTGAGAGGTTACAGAGGATAAATGAGTCCCCCATGGAAGAGAGAAGAGTAAGGGTCATTAGACTATATTCATGATGTTAGGAGCGAACGGGATTTCGAGAGACGTAAGGATATAACAACCGAAGGTTGTAACATGAAAGTAAGCAAAAGACTTATGAAGAAAAATGTATAGAAGTACTTTTGATTAGTGAAAGAGTAGTGGATGAATGGAATGTAGCATAGAGCACATAGAAGTTTAAAGAGTTATATGATAGAAAAAGTTCATGGATGGGGCCCCACAGGTATAAGACTTCCTCCTCGTACTACACACACACACACACACACACACACACACACACACACACACACACACACACACACACATATATATATACATAAACAGTGCAATTTCCGACAAAACTGGCGACATCGACTTAAGTTCTCCAATAACTGACTTAAGTTCTCCAAAACAGCAACAGACATGCGTGTCAAAGTATGGATATTCACGTCAATAATACATACACAGCTACAGTCACGGTAATTACATGTATTAACACACGCACATGCATGGATACTTACACGCATGCGTACACTCGTTTACGAAGTAAGGCACAACAAGTTCTGTCTTGCCTCAACATCACACAATGTTGGTCGCGTTCACATTCCTTGTCAGGAAGGAATAAGACACATCCCAAGACGGTGATCTAGCGAGTGGCAAAGACCTTCAGGTCATATTTGAAGAGAGAATCGCAAAATAAATCCCACGTCTCTCTCTCTCTCTATCTCTCTCTATCTCTCTCAAGCGATAAAGATGTGTGTATTCAACGTCTCGTATTTCTTAAGCAAGTATTGAGTGCTGTGTATAAGTGGGTTGGGTTAAAGGGACAGTCGCTATGAGTGACTGTGCCTGTAAACACGGCACAGCTGGGTGCCAGATAAGATGCAACTGATACAATCCGACTCCGCGAGAGGAGGCACTGAGTGTTATCCAAATTGAGTTCTTATTATAACGAAATCTTCTTCCCTCCCTCCCTCCCTCTCTCTCTTCTTGAGCTACAAGATTAATAATCTTGAGGCTTAGTATTTCAAAGGCAGAGGAGAGGTGTAAGGTCTTATAATCTTGTAGGGAAGGGGGGATGTGTGGGGAAGGAGGTGTAGTCAGTGGTGCTGAGATGAGGAAGAAGTGATACATTATCAAGAGAAGAGAGAGGAGTGATATAGTTATGCAATTTATTGGCCGTTGATCATGCTGTGTTGTTGATGGTTGTGCATTTATTGATTCAATTTGGTTTATGGGCCCATTTGGAGTGAGGGGGTTGTGGGGGGACCGGGTTGATTTAGGATTTTATGAGCTGTGTATTCAATAGGTGGTGTAGGACTTATACGGTTTCTCTGAGTGGTTTGGTATTGATCGGTCATAATTGGCGTGTATGTGAGTCTGTGGTAGTTATGTAATTGGTCTGTAGTGGGTTCCTGAGTCATAATGGAGTGGAGGTGATGTTGGGTGGTGGGGAGGTAAGGGTTAAGAGGTGGTGTGAGTGATCGTTCATTCATCATGTGTGGGGGTAGGAACATGGCTCATTCATCATGTGTGGGGGTAGGAACATGGCTCATTCATCATGTGTGGGGAGAGGAACATGGCTCATTCATCATGTGTGGGGTTAGGAACATGGCTCATTCATCATGTGTGGGGGGAGGAACATGGCTCATTCATCATGTGTGGGGGGAGGAACATGGCTCATTCATTATGTGTGGGGTTAGGAACATGGCTCATTCATCATGTGTGGGGGGGAGGAACATGGCTCATTCATCATGAGTGGGGGAAGAACATGGTTCATTCATTATGAGTGTAGGTAGAGAATGGTTCATTCATTATGAGTGTAGGTAGAGAATGGTTCATTCATCATGAGTAGGGACTGAATCTTCGTTTATTCATCATGAGTGGGGGAGGAACATGGCTCATTCATCATGAGTGGGAGAGGAACATAGTTCATTAATCATGACTGAAGAAAGCACAAGGTTCATTCATCATTGGTAGATAGTGATATACCATGTTAACTGCAAATGGGACTATCTTTAGTTTAATTGTTTAGATAAAGAAGGTTAAGGGTTTTTGTTAGATAATTGATGGGGACTTTCATTCACATTTCATGGGTTAAAAGGGTTATGATTTGCTCATTATGAGTGGTAATGACTAGCGTTCGCCCATTATGAGAAGGAAGAGTTATGGTTCGTTCACTGTGAGAGACAAGGATTAAAGTTAACCCATTATGAGAGACAAGGGATAAAATTTACTCTTTACGAGTAGCAAGGGTTATAATTCTTTCAGTATGAGAAGCATGAGATAAAATCCATTCATTATGAGTGGATGTGGTTTTAAGCTCACACTCATTCTAAGCGGAAAGGGTTTAAAGCGCACTCATTATGAGTGAGAAGATGTTATGGGTCGCCCCTGTGAGAGGCAAGGGCCATGGTTCTTTCAGTATGATCGGGGAAATCGATTCTTAGTTTCATTACGAAAGGGAGAGGATCACTCTGCTTTAGTTTCTTCATAAGTATCTGGTAGTGGCGTGCTGGTAGTCGCCCTCTCAGACCTCCTCAGCGCAGACACAATAAGGTTCTTATCCTGACGAAGCTAAGAAATGAGAGAGGAAGAGGAGCTTAATCGATGCTATCATCGTAAAGCTGGAAACTAATCAAAGGGTTAGTGATCCAGTCGGAAGTATGAATACCAAAAAGATAACCTCGAAGTCCATTAGCCCTAAGTCCCTCCTGTTCCTTTTCTTCGTTCCTTTTTCTCCCCTCTTCCCCTCGACAAGGAAGAAATAAAAAAGGTCCCATCCTCCTCCTCCTCCTCCCCAGGCGATAGCCCGTCTCACCCTTTCCCTTCCCTGAACTTTCACAGAATCTAATAAATCAACTCTAAGTTTTCGAGAGTGTACCCAACAGAGACGTATCCGCTCGACCTCATCCTCATTACCGGCAGTGCTGGAGTTTCGACCTTTCCGAAGCCTCGAAATCCGACTGTGAATCCCTGCAACTTCTGTAGGGGATTTGTCGTGAAACTCACAAAATCTCAGAAGCTTAAAATAGTTCAGATCTCTAGGATTTCATAACCCTGTCTTCTGTGAACCATTTGAATCCTTGAACTGAATTTTTCTTCTTTGAACTTCACGAACCCTTGAACGAAGTGTTTTTCGAAGCGTTTCAATCTTTGAAGAGAATCTGGCCCTAGTATAGCACTGGATTCTTTAGAATCAATTGAAATATACAGAAATACAAGTAAAGGAAGTATTGAATAGATGTATATGTATATTCGTTTATCATTTATCTATGAATGTAAGTGATTACTCTTTACTAAGCTTCATGAACAATCATTTCTTTAATTGAAAAGATAATATATGCACAATAGTGAATATATTTTTGCCAACAACCCAGAATCTCCAGAGATTTACAAATGATATATATATATATATATATATATATATATATATATATATATATATATATATATATATATATATATGTATATATATATATATATATATATATATATATATATATATATATATATATATATATATATATATATATATATACATATTTGACCAGTATCCTCAGCCAACGTCTGCAGATACGAACTGAACTGCATTATTCACAACAGATGTCACATGTATTACCCAGATCCCTAGATCTCATGTGCGTCACTCCACAGACCCAAACACTGATTCCTGAGGAATGTGGTCGTAACCTCCATAACAGTATCCCAAGACCCTCGCTCTTATTCTCCTCAGGCGCTCCACCTTACCAACGCTCGTCTCCACCGTAGAACATCTCTATGGCGCACGCCTTCCCAACCCAAACATCAGAGGCCCCCCTCCGCACCACTTCACGCGACTGATATCGCTACAGTAACCCCCTAGTGATGATAGCCCCCAGGTCCCTGTCCCTTCGTCAGGAGGATCGCTTATGTTATCTCATGTTATAAGTCACCCTTGAAGCTCATAACGTCAGCCAAAATGCCCTTCCTTAGTTATCCATTCCCCAAGACAAAACGACTTAGATCTTCCCTTCATCCCTAATCCACGGTCCTAGAACTTCCCCTAATCCTTAACCCACTTCCTAGAACTTCCCCTAATCCTTAACTCACGTCCTAGAACTTCCCCTCATCCCTAACCCACGGTCCTAGAACTTCCCCCTCATCCCTTAATTACTCCCACCCTACGTCCTTTGCCGTTTCCAGCTTAATCTCCCCTCCTCCTCCTCCTCCTTCTCCTCCTCCTCCTCCTCCTCCTCCTCCTCCTCCTCCTCCTCCTCCTCCTCCTTGGGGAAATCTATGGTACCCCCCTCACCAATCCCAGGTTACCCTTTACCCTTGAAAATCCTTCATCGTCCCAACCTCCTCATCCCCTCTCAAACTTAAGGTACCCCCTGCTCTCTCTCTCTCTCTCTCTCTCTCTCTCTCTCTCTCTCTCTCTCTCTCTCTCTCTCTCTCTCTCTCTCTCTCTCTCTATCTCCCCCACACCAACACTTCCAGTCCCTCCTGAAACTTGGCGTACCCCCATCCCTCCCTCTCTCCCTCCTTCCCATTCTCCCAACACGACTCCCACTCCCCCTCCGTCCCCCTGTGAAACTTCTCTCGGTACCCTGTCGGCCACCAGCAACCCCGCCGACTTCTCGGCCTCCATTTCTCCTGACATATGAGCGATAAAGCGTCGTGGATGTCGTGTTCAACTTCTCTCATGCTGGAAATGCTGCCAGGCATTGTAAGCGTCGGTCAGCTGTTTCATTTCTCTAAGTGGATGGATTCTCTCTCTCTCTCTCTCTCTCTCTCTCTCTCTCTCTCTCTCTCTCTCTCTCTCTCTCTCTCTCTCTCTCTCTCTCTCTCTCTCTCTCTCAAGAATTTATGATCGTGTGTGTGTGTCTCTCGCTTTTTTTTTTTAATTCATTAGGGAAAATTAGTGGTACAGAAGAGATTTACGAGAAAGAGTGACATGCACCTTATAATTGGTTTAATCTGTGAGAGGAGTTGCTTTTCTGTCTAAACTGGTGCTGCTTTCTGTCTGAATTTCTTCTTTGGGTTTGTCTAAGTCCGCTTTGAGTGTGATAGCTTAAGAATTGATTCGCATAAATTGCTTTAGTTATACATAAGAATGTATTTCGTGGGAAGCCCTGATAATCAGAGAAAGTTCGCTTTGATATTTACTGGAATAAAAGACCTAGCACTGAAACTTCCTTGTGGTCGTAACTCTTTGTAATTACACAGCTGAGAACATTACATTTTCTTCTGGGTCTTTCCCTCATGACAAACTGTTTTCTCAAGTTCAAGGAAACACACAATCACCTCCCACCGAGGTAATCGTACAAGGGTATACATGAAAATGAAAACAGGCAGGAGCTAGAAGAATGAATTAAAGGATTTTTTTTTTAATTCATTTGGTGATGATCGTAGTTGTTGATACAGAAAATACATGGGATTTCAAAGCGAGGACGAAGTGAGAAAGAACATACACCGTAGTTATCCACCTATGTATTGCCAAAGGCCATATAATGATCACGAGAGATGCAATGACTGACCCAGTATTGCGTGGCCTACTTCGTGGCGCAACCAGCCACCTCTCGGGAGCGGAAACCGAAGTAATATCTGTAGAATAGGGAAAGAGAGCAACGTAAGGAATGTGAATCAAGCTTTGAATCAAGCTTTAAAAGTCATTCTGAGAGAGTCGATAAGCCGGATTTGCTTTAGATAAAGTTGTTCAGAAATTTGGGTGACTTAGAGCTACTACATATATGACAGACATGTTCTAGCTGTGGCTTCAACATATATATAATGAACATGGTCCAGTTATCGAAGTATTAGTCGTGTATATAGTCACATAAATCTTAGGTCTATGAACGAAACTCCTAGAGTAGAGGAATACATATATCTTAGAATTATTCTCCAAGTTGAATGTATGTATTCATGTATATGATGAGTCTACATGATTGATTTAAATGAGTGAGATCACCTCAAGGAGGAAAGGGAACGAGAGAGAGAGAGAGAGAGAGAGAGAGAGAGAGAGAGAGAGAGAGAGAGAGAGAGAGAGAGAGAGAGAGAGAGATGAGTATGACGCAACCAACCAATATCATCGTTTCTGTCAACACGTCTGCCTGAGTGTTGTTCTCATTTCGTCCTCGAGTCTAGCTAGCGCCAACTAGGCTGACTTCCAGGGCGGGGGGGTGGGGGGGGTTCCTAATGAAACATCATAGCTCTCGGCCAGAGCACCCCAGAACCTGCTGCCGCTGCTCCCCCCTATCACCCATCCTTTCATCTCACCACCTCCTCCTCCCTCTCTCTCTCTCTCTCCCCTCCAAGGCTTTTTCATCGTAAGGGGAAAGGGGTTGAAGGAAAGGGGGAGAGACGCCTGTATGATCCTGGTCTCTTCGTTATAAGCTCATAAGGGGGCGCGGCGCCAGCCCTTTCAACGTCGCACGTAGGAGAGGAAGGGGAGGGGGAGGAGAAGGCGTCGGAGGTCGCAATATTGAATTTGTTTTGCATTTCCTCGGACGCTGCAACACTGTCGGATGTTGACTGTTCTCATGTCTGAGCTTTATCTTTCGATCGGATCATCTCTATCTGTCTGTCTGTCCGTCTCTCTCTCTCTCTCTCTCTCTCTCTCTCTCTCTCTCTCTCTCTCTCTCTCTCTCTCTCTCTCTCTCTCTCTCTCTCTCTCTCTCTCTCTCTCTATCTCTCTATTTATCTATCTATCTATCTATCTCTATCTCTATGGCAGTCACTAGGGATGAAACGACTGGAATATAGGAATATAGCAAGACAGTCTCTTCTTCGGGGTCACAGTGACAATTCGAGTTTATTTGACCTTTTTTTATGTATCTATCGAAAAGAAAATTTACTGATCACGGACAGTGATGGGATACTAAAAATCTCTAAGATATGATGGGCCTAATTCTTAAGAGCGAATTAGACCGTAAGTGTTAATGAAAAGACTTAAAGAAAAAGTACAAAGAGATCCATAATTTAGCTGTGGAAGGAAAGAAACAGATATCAAATCGGCCAACTCTCGAGTTGCCAACTTGGCCTATCGACTGTCGATCGCTCTTGCTAAACTAGTTAACGAGGCAATTAGAAAAACGTCGACTTATGACACAAGAACTAATTTGCTTTATAGATAAAAACTATTAGAATTGATCTGATTAAACCACTGATATTGTCATCTTAAGACTACAGTTCCTAACTTAGGAGAATTTCCAATCTTAATTTCTATTTTGGAGGGGATTCTCCCCCCTAATTCCTGGTGCAAAAAAAAAAAAAGAAAAAAATACAAAGTCTGGAAGAAAACTGAATTCTCGTCTCGTAAAGAACATCCAGACTACAGTTCCAGAAGCCATGAGGTAAACACTTCGCCAAACTCGTCCCAAATGTTCCCTCAAGTTATAGCTAATAAATGTATCAGACTCGCTCGCCAAATCACCCGTCCTTTTTTTGAGCTCATTAGCCCGAGCTCCCAAGCCTCCCTGATCTCTCTCCTCCTCTTCTTCCTCCTCTTCCTCCTCCTCCTCTTCCTCTTCTTCTTCCTCCTACTCCTCCTCTTTCTCCTCCTCTTCATCCTCCAAGCTCCTTATCCTCCCCATTTTTTGAGCTCATTAGCTCGAGCTCCCAAGCCTCCCTGATCTCTCTCCTCCTCTTCCTCCTCCTCCTCTTCCTCTTCTTCTTCCTCCTCCTCCTCCTCCTCCTCTTCATCCTCCAAGCTCCTTATCCTCCCCATTTTTTTCTATTCCTCACCCTCTCCCAACCCATCTCCTAACCTTTGGCCTTCTTCTTATATATCTCCCCTACGTCCCCCTTCTTCCCATCTCCCATCAGCTGAGGAATCCTAAAGAGAGGCCATTCCTTGAGCCCGATGCCCTGAATGAGTCCAGCCAGTGTGTCAATTTCAGCATATGATCGGCGGAGACCACTCTCTCGTGCCCTGGGGGAATATGTCTGTCAACTGCCTCGGTAACTTGTGAAAGGGGCCACTTCGCCAACGGTGTCAGGCAGGGGCAAGGAAAGGAGGCGATAACATGTTTTGTGTCGACGGCCGGCGCTGCTGTATATTACGTCGAAGATGAAGGGAGATGGAGGGAACGCATCGCGACAGCCACGATGGTATTCTGACGTCTTCCCTCTCTCTCTCTCTCTCTCTCTCTCTCTCTCTCTCTCTCTCTCTCTCTCTCCCCTGCCGCAGGAATCAGTCTACGCGGGGGGGGAAACGCGGTGTGGGATGGGACCTTCGATGAAGTACATGTTGGCACAGACACACTTACTCTGAGTGTGTGTGTGTGTGTGTGTGTGTGTTTGTAGTCACTGATAATGGAGGTAATATTGTTGAGAGTGTGAGGCAAAGAAAAGATATATCCAATAATTCCGATTCCTTTAGTATCTTTATAAACAACTCGAAGGAGATCGAGGCCTTGTTTACAAAAGCATCTGTCATTTTTCAGTGTGCTTACGTCATACGAAATAACACAAGGACAAACAAAGGACGTTGTCTGGAATATATGATATATGATCTTAAACTGGGTATATCATGGGAAGAAAACATTGCAGATAAGCCATGGATTAAAAATTATCCCAGAGTTAGTACGTGTTCTCATTATGATGTGGTTAACATATGTTATGAAACATTCAGGTTTAAGTACACGTGCCTCTTCACTGCTCTTCAGCCTTTCCTCTAAGAAAGACAAACAGTGCGAACTTTACCTTCCCATCCATCTACAGACCATACCAACATGAGGTCGAAAATCTTAAACTATAGAGAACGCATAGCAAGCGGACATTAATCAGACCCTCCATGGCCCCAAACTTTAACAAGGTGTAGCTAAACGGAGAAATAATTTCATCCCTCTTCAATATTTGGGAGTCAAAAACTTAAGTAAAACCAGGACAGAAAAACAGGACACAACAACTCTCTGTGAAGCACGGAAGTAGGATGTCATTTGACCTGGAAATGACACTGTCAGATGACATTACCTTCCAGCGAGTGTATGAAAGTTACGTCGCTTGTGTCCATTTTTTCCTGTGGGGGAAATTGGCGAGATTCGATCGACCTTGATAACGATGGAGAGACATAACGAGCGATGACCAGTTCATAACACAATTCCAAGTGGGCGAAACTACAACTTTGAAAAAAAAAACTCTGAATGACTTAAGTAGCTCGCAATTGCTCTAATTTAAGAATGAAATTAAATGAAATGATTTACAATTAGTCTTTACATAAGGAGGAACTATGGAAACCACTGATAATACCTGGATGATAATCAAACATAGAAATGATCCTTTTGCAATACAATGAGATGTGAAATATGAGATGATATTACGACTACTTGGTAATTTTCTTCAAAACGTTCGCTTTTAAATTGATGTCGGATATGTGTAAGATAAGGTTACATACATACATACATACATACGATGCATGTATATGTTTACAGTATGGTGATATGACTAGCGTGGATGATTGTGACTGACGCGTGTGGGCGCGCCAGGGTTCGAATCTTAAGCGTTCGGATTACAGTCAACTCGACTGTTCTTACGGTCATACACTAGTACCATCTAAAGTTAGAGTTGTGAGGCATAGAAGAGAGACAGAGACAAGGAAGAAGAGGTGGTCGAAGATGGAAAATTCCCTCCCAGATTATTCTTCGAAGAATTAGTATATTGGCATTGGAGTTGTCCACTTGTTGGCTGGCTGGTTGACTGGTTGGTTGGCTAGGTACATCGCTAAGACCACTCACGCCTCCCACTTCGACTTCGACAGATGAGGTGTACCTGTAACATGTCAGGCAATAGGGACCCCTAGTAGGGTCACTTCTAAGGGCATTGCTTCAAGGAGGAGCGAGTTTCATTCCCAGTTCACTCTGCCTGTTGGCGGTAACTGTATGAGGAGATGTGCGCGTTGGTCCTCCAATATTTTCTGTAGTCAGGATTGACGGGTGGCGTTTAGGGGGACAGGTGTTACCCTGGTGGTTGGGGGATATGAACACCTGTTCACGGGTTAACCTCAAGACAGATGTGTGGGTGGATAAGAATAACAAGTCACTCCCCTCCATTCAGGTGTTTCAGACATTTGCAATTGTCTGTATTCTGAGGGTCTTTTCGGACGTAGAATCACGTGAGATCCGCATGTCTACGAGGGATTAGCGGTGGGTGAGGACAGAAGAGGAACAGGGAGAGCTGCTAGCACATGTGTTTTACAGCTAACGACGTTGCTACCACCTGTTAACCACCCGAGTACACACACCTGCAAGGAACAGGCCAGAGACTCTGTCAAATTACTTTCAGACACGATAGGTTGTTGCCAATCAAACGTTCCCTTGGCTGGGTTTCTTGTAAATAACCTTAAGGCACGTTACGTTGTTGTAAATCAAACGTTTACCCAGGATGGATTTCTTGTAAATCACCTTGAAGCACGATAGGTTGTTGTAAATCAAACGTTCCCTTAGCGGGGTTTCTTGTAAATCACTTTTGAAGTGCGACAAGTTCTTGTAAATCTAATGTTCCCTGGCCCGAGTACAGAAGGTTCATTAGAACTCTAAGAAGGTACTGCTTACAACTTCATACGACGAATGTTTGCCATGTGATTGAGAGAGAGAGAGAGAGAGAGAGAGAGAGAGAGAGAGAGAGAGAGAGAGAGAGAGAGAGAGAGAGAGAGAGACCAGAGCCTTTGGAGACTCCTGTGTTGTTGCCACGCTGCCCCCTGCACCTTGTGCCAGCACTTGCCGAGGGGCACTGCCCTTAGCGCCTCACTATACGTGCCACGGTGGCACTTCCCCCTCCTCCCCTTTCTCTCCACCCGCCCCAGACCCAACCAGCCTCTCTCTCTCTCTCTCTCTCTCTCTCTCTCTCTCTCTCTCTCTCTCTCTCTCTCTCTCTCTCTCTCTCTCTCTCTCTCTCTATCTATCTATCTATCTATCCATCCGTCAGTCTATATCTATATATGTATATATTCTGGGTGTATATATATAACTATATGCACGCACATACACACACACACACACACACACACACACACACACACACACACATATATATATATATATATATATATATATATATATATATATATATATATATATATATATATATATATATATATCAGAGACAAAAACCTATGTCTCTATTCAGGTATCGCTTCCATCACTTCTCCCACTCACTCACCAAACCCTATTAACATTACCCATCTCCCGCCTGGGGTCTTTTCCCCCTCCTCCTTCTGCTATGAAGACAGACCAGCAGCCTCTCCAAAGTACCACGGGCCGAGAGATACATCTCCCAGCATCACGGGCCAAGTGATACATTTCCCAGCATCACGGGCCAAGAGATACGTCCCTGTATGAAGAAGGGGTCGTTGATGTCCCGTATCTCAGGGGGAAATGATTGCAGCTTGTCTTGTGGGCGTCCGCCGGGCTCTGACGTGGACTGTGGCGGTGGCGGTGGTGGTGGTGGTAGAAGTAGTAGTGGTGGTGGTGGTGGTGTGGCCATGGTGGTAGAAGTAGTAGTGGTGGTGGTGTTAGCGACGACGTCTTGAAGATTGGATTTTATGAATTTTTGGCCAGTCTGGTTTCCAAGTGGTTGTGGGGTTGGGTGGGTTAGGATATGTGTTTATCGGAGTGGGGGAATGATACGTAGGCGTCTCTCTGTATCAGGGTTAAGGTTGCGAATGGCAGTGGTGGTAGCTGTGGTGGTGGTGGTTGTGGTTGTGGTTGTGGCGTAGTGGTTTGATGATGATTGGGTAGATGAGGGTGGTTCGGTTACTGTGGTAATTCAGGAGGGAGGAGGGCGGGAGGGATGTGAATGATGCTCGTTTTGGCTGTTGCCTTTGCTGTCGTCATCAATGCTGCAGCTGTGCTGCTGCTGCTGCACTGGTGCTGTCACCGCCGCTGTTGACACACAGCATTAGTTTAAACAGCTGTTGTCTCTTGTCGCCAGTGTTGTAATGGTGATGGTGTTTTCCTTTGCTGGTTGAAGAGTTTAGCTGCTACCATCACCGTGGCTGCTGCTGCTGCTTCTGCTGCTGCTGCTGCTGCTCCTGCTCCTGCTCCTGCTGCTGCTGCTGCTGTTCCATCTGCTCCTGCTCCTGCTGCTGTTCCAGCTGGTGGTGGTGCTGTTGCTGCTACAGTCACAGTATATTTTGCCGTCTGTGCCTCTGCTTTCTACCACTCTCTTTACTCTTAGATATCTCGTCCAAATGTCGTTTCGTTAAGAAGTGTATTCATAGGGCTTGTCGAGGAAGACACGTAGTCAATTTTTGACCATTGTCCACTTGTTGGTATGAATGGTTCTGTCTTAAATGATAATCGTGCATCTGACAGTAAGAAGCATAAGTCATTTTATCTCGACACTCCACCTCTCTTCCTCTCTTTCAAAGCCCTTTACTCACACCTCCTCTCCCAAGGACTCTATTGTCTTTTCTACTCTTCAAGACCTTAAATCTGCTCTCTCCTCCCTATGGGTTTTGTATATATATTTCTCCTTAGCTTGACCTTAAAGCTTACTCAATCTCCCAAAGGCCTCTACTCTCTACTCTACCCTCCCCCCTCTCTCTCTCTCTCTCTCTCTCTCTCTCTCTCTCTCTCTCTCTCTCTCTCTCTCTCTCTCTCTCTCTCTCTCTCTCTCTCTCTCTCTCTCTCTCTCTCTCTCCTCCTCTCCTCGCAAGTGTTTTGACGAACCTCTTCAAGGGGATAGACCCACAGGCCAGCAATGATGGGGGGGTTCGCCCGGAATATTTGCTGAATATCGCTTCTGTAGCGATTTCCGTCAAGGGGTGGAAGCTCTGTCAAATTCTGTCGCGGGTTCTGTCAGAACCTTCAGTTCTTTATAAGTTCTCTCAGGTGTTAGAAAACGTCAGTTGGGAGTTCACACCATATCTGTTGGGAGTTAGACCCTTTCTGTTGGGATAGGTTTTTGAGGACACTGTTGTCATCTGTTGCCATCTGTTGTCGTCTGTTGTCATCTGTTGTCGACTCTGTCCATTGTTCGTTTTGAACATTCTTACTCTGTACTGAGTGCGTCACGTGTCTGTGGTGTGGTTACGTACCAGGCTTCACCAATCAATCACACAGGTGCAGACATGGATGGAAGTACGTAAACACACACACACACACACACACACACACACACACACACACACACACACACACACACACACAGCGGATGGAACCATGGAAGCGGAAGTGGATCATAGGGTGGGGGAGGGGGCGAAAATTTTGGGAGCCTTGAAAAATGTGTGGAAGTCGAGAACATTATCCCGGAAAGCAAAAATGGGTATGTTTGAAGGAATAGTGGTTCCAACAATGTTGTATGGTTGCGAGGCGTGGGCTATGGATAGAGTTGTGCGCAGGAGGATGGATGTGCTGGAAATGAGATGTTTGAGGACAATGTGTGGTGTGAGGTGGTTTGATCGAGTAAGTAACGTAAGGGTAAGAGAGATGTGTGGAAATAAAAAGAGCGTGGTTGAGAGAGCAGAAGAG